>NW_027496689.1:0-181808 GCF_021521415.1 Bidens hawaiensis
CTGATATATCTTCAGGGACATTGGGAGAAGCATCCTCGGACTCGTCATCTTCAGACTCATCATCTAAGTACACCCGCAGCTGCTTCACGCCGTCTTCTGTAGATGCAAATTCCGGAAGCATGTTCTGCAACGGAAAGACTAGAGTATCATACTCCTTCACCCGCATATCATACTTCTGTTTGGCATCAAGGCCGTGAAGTGGATGACTTTCAATAGGTTGACCGGATTGAGCAAATGTCATCCCTTCATTGAAACCTTTCATCCGGCCAACACCCTCGAAGCAGTCATCAAATTTACAAAACAATCAGTTAGCTCAGTGCTTCCTTTGATATGCCAAATGACCTGAAAGTAGATCGTGTTAACATTACAAACATGAAACACAAGAAATACACAATTAAGTAAGAAAAAACTTACGGAATCAAGTCCTCGATCAAGGAACCATTGCCGATCCTGCTCAGCGCACTCAGATCGGTTACGGAGCCCCTGTAACTCGGCGGAGGCGCGGGTTTCGGCTATCGAACAAGACTGCAGTAAGGAATCATAGGCGGACTAAATTTCAGTAGCAGTCTTGTCCTTGAGTTTAGATTTTTCTTTCTGAAGTCGTAGTTCAGCTTCGAGCTCTTGAACCCGACTATTTTGACGGGTAACCTCCTCTTGGACCTTTGCCAGCTCATCCCTCTTTTTCTGAGTTTCGGCCCGGGCAGCTTCAAGAACAGAGTTTTGCTTCTCGCAAGCTTCTTTCCATCGTTTAGCAGCATCAGCATTTCGCTCATTTTCTTTTTGAAGTGCAACTTCGGCATCAGTTTGTCTCCACCTAGCTGCACTCGTTGCTTTACGATGCTCATCAGTTTCTTGCTTGGCAGCATTTAAGGCTCGGGTGGCCTCACCTATCTTCCCTCCCATCGTACGCCACCCGCGTAAAATTTCCTGGCTACAAGCTAAACTGATAGCCAAGGAAACGGAAAGATCAACATGAAGGTCCTCGAGAGAGCGATTAAGCAGATGTGACATCTCTACAGGAGGCACACAGTGCTTGAAAAAATTCACACAGGTCCCTGGGGTCAGAAAACCGGGACCCGTTGACAATATCCCAAGGAGGGACGAATAGATCATAGTCTCCTCCCAAAACTGCATCCCCAAAATATTGAGAACTGGAAGTATCGAGGCGAGTGGGAATCGAGAAGGGTGGGCGCATGCCACTTTGTGTTAAACCTCCCCCAACCTCGTGGACAGAAGGTCCAGATTGGAAACCACCTCCCATATCGGTTGTCAGCGGTGAGGAGGTAGAAAATGTTTGCGGAGCATCTCGGGAAGGAGATTCTTGGAGTCTGAACCCAGCTTCATCCACAGCTGGGTTACTACTTTCATAACCAGTGGCCCCCCAGCCTCGAAAAGATAATCAAGCGAATCGTTAGTCCTAGGCTGGACATTGGATCCTCCACATTTGGTTTAGCAGGAGGGGCCGCAGGTTTATCCCCCACCTCCCTCTCCGGAGGAGGAGAAGGTTGTTTCTCAGTGACGGGGGTTGGAGTAGACAGTTTCTCAGACACATCTTCCCTAACAATCGACGGATCTACACACAAGAAAACGTTATTTAAATACAAGTTATAAAAATAATAAGAGTTAGAAAATAAAAACACATACCAGTCACTATCTTCAAAAGATCCGCAGAACAGATTGTGGCTTTTTAGGACGACGCATCTGTCGTTTCTTGGTCGCTGGCTCATCTGCAGTCGTCGCAGCACTTGAGCCCACTTCGCTAGCACGAACAAACCCAAAAGTCCTTTTTTGAGCTAATTCTGCCAACAATTATGACATGGATGAAACCTCAGAAGTAGTGTCAACACATTCTTCCTCTGAGGACGAGGAATCATCACTTGACGATAGAATGACGAATACTCCCTCAGAGGTAAGCGCAGTAAGAGGAGGAGGATTTAGAATGTACGCACCTGTCTGAAAGGTAGCATCCGAAACAACAGGTACGGCACGCACCTTCATCGGAAAAAGAAAATATTTCACGGTCTTTTCAAGAATAGGCGTATCCTTTGCATCACGGATACTCTTCAACACATGACCTTTGTCATCAAATAAAGCATTTAACATAGGCCCGCGACCTGGGAAAAAGAAACTTCAAAGTTAGTCATATAATTGTCTTGAAAAAATGAACGAAAATAACTTACGTTCATCCAGGCCATGAAACACAGGCTCCAAAAAATTGAGATGGCCATATGTGGCTCATCCCCGCCCACACAAGGGCTTCCTCCGGCAACGCCCGCATTGGAGTTGGATTGGTAGTCAAAATGCGGAACCATTCTTGTCCCTCATGAGAGGCAGGGCTAACATCAAGAAGCGCCTCGTTCACTGAATGGCGTACCATGCGGCTCGGCACCACGACCTCGGAAATCCAGAAGAACTTGTTCTTCCAGTTCGGAGAACCGCCTTCGACTTCTTGACTGATTCGCCTACCCGATACAGCTTGGCAGGTGAACCACCCGTTTCGGTTGACCATCCGATAAAAAAACAACAAATCGGTCAAGACGTGGTACCGGATCGTGAGCCATACACACGAATTCGAAATGACGAATTCGCGCTATAGCACGAGGATGCAATTGAGACAAATGGACCCCAAAAGCACCCAATATCCTCATAAAAAACTTTGTCACAGGAAAACGGAAATTCCCATGAACAAAGAAATCAGAATACACAGCCATTTTCCCAGGAGGTGGAAAACTGGCTATAGAACCAGCAGAGGGGAATTCCGGCCCCCATTCCTGTGGAATACCATACGTCTCAAGGAGTTTCTGATACTTAGTTTGGTCCCAATGGACCTCTATCTCGTCGATTTCAGACTGTGTGTTAGTCATTATAACGAAGGTCGATCAAGCACTAGGTAATTTTAAGAAAAATCGAGTGAATAATTGACGTTTTTGAAACAAGAATGCAAGATAATGTTCAGAGATCAAAGGCGATAAAACTTCAAAAAGAAGTTAACTCCCTCTATTTATACTCACCGCAATTAATGCGATGGGATGCGAACAGTGGAAAGAGAAAAACCCGCCCTGTAAAAAATTGCCACATCACGCGGGAATTTCGAAAAAGAGAAAAAGACGAACAGTCGGGTACAGTGACAGCCGGCATAAACGTCACATCTTCTGACACACGCGCCTGCGAGTGGTTAACTTGACCTTTTTTCGTAATTATCCACAACAACAAAAGATATTTCTCAACAACTCGCAAAACTAAAAATCCCCAAATACACATTAAGTCCAGAATTTCACACGCATAAAATATTTCACACGGAAGAAACACTGGACTGGGGGACTTATAGAGGTAGGGTACTAAAATGACCCAAATACCCTTAAGTAACACTCGAGGGTCAACCAAGAGCACGTCACAAGTCACCCGCGGGACATTTGAACCATCCACATAAATCATCTGAGGAAGAAACACCCTTATGGCACATGCGGAAACATCCTGGCACCCTCAAAAGTCATCCGCAAGAAAGAATACTCTTCCACATAAATGGCCATGAGGTAATGCTTTATGACAGTTGTCAACAACCAATTAACTTCTAGAAGATTTATCAAGATGCTTTCTTGAGCAATACGTGATCCCTTGGCTAATCAACTAATAACACCTGGCAAGGTCGTTATAACCATGCACATGGCCAATATTACCCCATCAACCAATATTAGATAGACGCGTGTCCAAGTTGTTATACATGCACATGCAACGTATAGGCTGAACCTATCATATGAGAGCACGTGTCCAGGCGGTTATGAGAGCATCTTCTAAAGGGACAGCTGGTCCAATCTCTTCCCCACACCCTTCGGCTATAAATACCCTCTCAATCATCATGAGGTATTCATTCACTCCCACCGTACTCTCTCAATTTACTTAAATACTTTATCTCCATCAGAATTGTACTTATTCTCACGCCGGAGGGTGGTTACGGGAAGACCCTCCCTCTTGTCCTTCCCATAACGAGCTCACGGTGTCTGTTTTGCAGGTTCACGTCATTGGACTTTAGGAATTGTGTTCATATCGTATTGGCAGTTAACCATACCCTACCCTGTGGACTCATTGGATCAAAGACCCGTCAAGGAAAGTAGATCCGTGTTTCTTCAACGCCCATTTTTAATGGTTTTCACTAAAAGAAGAAAATCAAGAAAAGAAATAAATAATTTATAAAAAGCATGTAAAGAAACACAGGAGGGCTAGTATTATAATTATAATCACACTGCGTTAAAAATTAGCTTTCGTCACATCAAAAAACTATGGCAGTAAGTCTTTGGTAAATGAATTTTTTTTAGCTAAGTGTAATCAAAGGTCATGTCGTTGTAGGTATCATACCAACACACACATTTTAGTACCCGTAGCAACTCAAAAGTGTGGCTATTGGTCCAATATTTTTTGCTTGAATTATTCATTTTGTTCCCGTAAGTGCAGCTAAAGGGTATCAACGACTACATCTATTAAATGTGACCGTTTGTGTTATATGGTCACAAAAAAAATATGTTTTGGTCAAATCCATTTAATAAATTGGAATCAAGCATAATACATGTGACCAGTGGCGAAGCTTGGACTAAGACACCGGGAGGGAGGGGGATTCATAATATATACAAAATTTCACAAACAAAATTGGCCGGGCTCAAAATTTCGGCCAAAAAGAGCTAAGTTTATATTACATATAGAAAATTTCGGTCGAAAACGGCTAAATTTTACACTACCTATAAGACATTTTGACCGAAAACGACTAAATTTTACACTAAGTATAAGAAATTTAAGCCGAAAATGGCTAAATTTTACACTACGTATAAGAAAGTTTGGTCGAAAACGGCTAAATTTTACACTACGTATAAGAAATTTCGGCCGAAAGCGGCTAAATTATACACTACGTATAAGAAAGTTTGGTCGAAAACGGCTAAATTTTACAATACGAATAAAAAATTTGGGCCGAAAACGGCTAAAATTTACACTACGTATAAAAAATTCCGGACGAAAACAAGTAAATTTACACTACTGCGTAAAAAAACAGAGGGGGGGCACCCCTGGCCCTAAGCAATCTTCGCCAGTGCATGTGACTAATGGATACTAACAACCACATGAACACATTGAAAGTGTGGTCGTTTGTGTTATATGGTCATAAAAAAACTATGTTTTGGTCACATCCATTTAGAAAAATTGTGGCTAAAGGAACGTTGTAATAAAGCATAACATATGTAACATATGTGACTAAGTGTAGCAAGGGCCGCATAAAAGCAAATATTCATGAATCCTTTTTGCAAACATAATACATGCCTCTTGGATATTTGTTTTTTTCTTGTTTCAAACGAGATTGCCTATATGGCGTAGCTTAACCTTCGTGTTTTTCTGTTTTTCGTGCTTTTCTAAAAATATTCAGCTGATGAGCTTATGAATAATAATCACTTGTCAAATAAAAGAAATTATGAAATACTTGTCAATTCTATGAAGAAAGTGTGAGATACATTAGCATTAGTTGTCTTAACATAATTGACCTACAATTCAATTAAATTGGTTATGAAATTACGATCACAGCCACATGAAAATTTATTAAGAAAATAATGAGACTATAAAACTCTAACCGCAATTTTGGCACTACTATTGTGGTTAGTTCCAACAAAATTCACAACATAATTTACCTACAAAATTGTTGTATAAAAAGTATAGTATATTAAATAGGTTGCTACATAACTGTATGTGTCATGGTCATTGCTAGTTAATGGGAGAGAAATGTTAGTTTTTAAAACTAACGGATATGTTCATCATAAGACATCTCAATGATTTTTATGATAAACAACTGGCATGTGAAACAACTGTTGCATTTTAGGACATATGTTGTACATTGATCAGTTGATTTAAACTGTTCAACACATGAGAGAGGGTTCAAAAGTTTTAAATATCACTAACAGTTGATAACATTTGATGACTGTTAAAGCATTAATTTGTAAATTTAAACTCACAAAATTACCGTTAATTTTAGTTGTGGTAGGATTAACAACGGACCTGTAGTGGTGATACTTGTTCTTTTCGATATGTAAATAAAATGTCAAAAGAATGTAATGAAGTGTTTTTAAGTTAACATTATAAACATGTTTAATAAACCAAAAAAAGTTTGAAGTTAAACTTTGAATTTTCGATTCTAGTTGTTCCACTACTACACAAATAGGCAAAAGCGACCGAAATTTGCAACCAACCAAAATTGTCGCAAAGTTAGCGACCAAAACAAAATCGGTTGCTAATTTATCACCGAAAAAACGGTTGCAAAATTTGCAGCCAAATCTTTTCAGTCGATAATCAGTCGCAGATTTAACAACCAAATTTGTTTCGGCTGCAAATGTGGTCGGTGATATTGAAAAATTAAAAATAAATAAAAACAAAATTTAATTTGGTCGCAAAAACAGTCACAAATTACCGACATAAATTGTTCGGTTGCAACATTAGCGACCGAAACAAAACCCACAGCCAAATTCGTAACCTATTTTTTCGGTCGTTAACTGGTCGCAAATTTAACGACCAAAATTGTTTCGATTGCCAATGTGGTCGACAGTATTAAAAAACTGAAAAGAAATTAACAAAAAAAACTAATTTGGTCTCGAAAACGGCCACAAATTTACATACCGAAATTGTTCGGACGCAACATTAGCGACCCAAACAAAATAGGTCGCAAAATTAGCAACCAATTTTTTTTGGTCGTTAATATTGGAAATGTAACAACCAAAATTATTTTGTTTGCAAATACGATAGTTATAATAAGTTGAAACAGAATTAGTTTGGTAATAAAAGAAAAGGCAAGGCAAGTCAAGTCTCAGAATTAGTTTTCAAAAGCTCATGGTCGTAATATGCTATATTCTGGAACCTTTGCTTAGTTAGGGTCAACTAATGTTAGTTAAAGTAAATTTGTGCAAATAAGGTTTAGTTGTGTTATTTAGAAATAATTAGGTTTAGTTTAACTTAATGATGTTCAATTTGCGGCGATCATAGTTAATTAGTGTATATATTGACTAATAGAGTAATGTCGGTCAATTAGGGTGGTTATTAGTCAATTATATCCATTAATAGTCAACGATGGCAGTAAGTATAAGCATTGGTCAACTATGAGCAATAGAGAAAATTATTGTTAGGCTGAGGGGTGTGGGGGCTCTAACGGGGGCGCGAGTGGGGGCTCCAGCCAATAATATTGTGACGTGTGGCAGAGAGAGAAACTGGATAAGATGGGTGTTGGAGCCCCTGCCCTGGTGTGGAGGGGCTCCAGCAGGGGCTCTAGCGGATTTTTTTTTTATTTTTTTATAAATGTATTAAAAAAACGTATTATTAAAAAAACTCATAAATTATTTAAAAAAACACACATTTTTTTTAAAATTCAAATTACAAAAAAAAACATACTAAAAATTAAACAAACAATGATACTTAATAATAACACTAATCTAATACAAGATCATCGGGTCGCCCCGCCCACAAATGTTCAACCAACTCATGTCGAAGATCCCTGTGTATCTCACGGCTCTTGATATTTGCTATGTTATGAAGTTTTTGTTGATCACTGATTGTGGACGGTTGTGGCGGAATGTCACCTTGGTAGTTTTGGCAGATAGCTTTGCCCTCGTCTTCTAACGTCATGTTGTGTAGGATCAGACACGTGTAGACGACGTCCGTTATCCTCTCCGAGTCCAATAACGTATCGGGTTCGCCAGAACATAATATTATTTTTTTATAGCTCCAAAAGCTCTTTCATTATCTTTTCTAGCAGACTCTTGCTTCTTCGTAAAATACTTCCGTTTGTCGGCGATTGGATCTGTAAAAGCTTGAACTAACAAAGCCCATTCGTTGTAAATACCATCGACCAGATAGTACCCGTACTTGAAGAGTTCTCCATTTGCAACAAAAGATTGAGGTGGTTCAACCCCGTCGATAAGGTCGTTGATCAAATTTGACTGATCGATAACATTAAGGTCGTTATTTGACCCAGCAACACCAAAAAAAGCATGCCAAAACCAAAGATCCTGTGACACCGCCGCCTCAAGTATAAGGGTCGGCCCTTCATGATCACCACGGTGGAACTGACCTCGCCAGGCCGTTGGACACATAGCCCATCCAACATGCGTACAATCGATGCTACCTAGCATCCCAGGAAAACCATGTTTTTCAGCGTGCACCTCATATATGCGTTGGATGTCATACATTGTAGGTTTACGCAGATATCTCCGAGCGTAAGTCGATATGACTCCTACGTATAATATATATTACAAAATGTAATAAATATTTAATAAAAAGTAAAATTAATGTTTTTTACCTTGGCAGAAAAAATGAAGGGATTCACGTGCAACCCTTTTCGACATCTGTAAATACTCATCCAAAGCGTCCGACGAGATGCCGTACGCTAATTGACGGATAGCAGCCGTGCATTTTTGAAGAGGGGTAAAACCGGGGAGACCCCTAGCATCCTCCCTTTGTTGAAAAAAAGGATACCGTGCCTCTAAATCACTTGCTATACGCATGAACAATTGTCTGCTCATTCGGAAACGAGTTCGAAAATCCGACTCCTCATATACCGGTTGAGGGCTAAAATAATGCCTAAACAAAGTATCGTTAGCACCCGATCGATCACGATCACGAGGTGGTGCTCTAACCCTCGGGAGTCGAGGTTGATGGGCTTGATTTTGCAAGAGATCGACCACGGTTGCGGTCAAAACTCCCCCTACATGAAGAAGCAAATCATCCTCTTCGGAGGAGTAGGAATCAGACAAGTACGACGACATTATTTTTTAAAAAAAAATTGGGAAGATGGGTTGATTTTGGGTTTTATTTTGAAGTTGTGGTGATTGATATGGGTGAAATGGGGTATTTTATAGATGAAATGGGGTATTATATAGGAGTTTGGGTTTTTTTTTTAAAAATTTTTGAGCTCCAACGGCTCTTTCTCTCGAGCCCACCATCCTTTCCTCTCTCTTCTCCCGCAAACACACTCACGCCTGCATGGATTTCCGCGCTCGCGCCCCGCTCGCGCCCCGGCTCGCGCCCCGGTGGTGTGGGGTTAGCGCCCCGAGGCGCGAGCGGAGGGGCTCTCGCGCCCAGGATTGCGCCCCACACCCCTCAGCCTTAGTTAGGATAACATTGGGATGGTGATCCATAATAGTTAATGAAGGCTCATTCAGGGCAACAAGCATAGTTGATGGCCAGTTAAAATCATAGCAATCAGTTAAGAATAGTCAAAGAGTGTCGTTAAATGGATTACCCTCATTCATTTTTTAATAAACATATTCCTTCTCTCAAGTTTTAAACTAATATGATTTAGATTTTGTTATTGTTTCTTTTGTCATTTTGTTATCTTTTATTATCATTATTATTTTTATAAAAGCATTTTTTTACTATTTTTATTTAACAATTTTTTTCTATATATCTTTTTATGTATATTTAAAAGCCTTTAATTGAAATATATTTTTTCTTACTTAGAAAAATGTTGTTTTTCTTGTTAAATTTTTTTTTTCTATATTTATTTTAATCTTTTTGGAGAGCGTTTTTTTAAATTAAAAGATAGTTTACATTCTTTTATAAAAAATTATATTATTTTCTATAATTAAAAAAGGTTAAATAACATACAACTTTATAACCAAATTCGACTCTTTTTTCAAGTAACATTAATCTTATGCATCCAAATCTAACAAAAAAAAATTAAATTGTTTTTAATACATTTTATAAAAAAAATAAAAAACTAGCTAGAGAAAACATACAAAACTTTTTAATACATGTAAAAAATAAATAAATTTTTTATATGATCTTAAAAAATAAAATAATAAAATCAATAACAAAAATATATAAAAAAAACTGTAAAACAAAAAAAAAAATTTAATAGTTTTTATATGATATTTTGAGAGAATTATAAAATAAAATAAGATGGACTAACTTAAGAGGAAATGAAAGTTCAAGGGGGAGTGTATGGTTAGCAAGGGAGTGGGTTACGTTTAGCTTGACCCTACTCAAATGATGCATATTTTGGATTAGTGATGTTTAGTTACGGTAAGTAATGGTGAAAGACCTTGTTCCAGATCATATACATCATGATATACATGTAAAACGATACGATACAAATCGATAATATTGGGTTTACTATACTATATCATATTGCGGAATCATATAATAAAGGAAGTGATAACACATTCACTCATAATCATTATTAGATTGATATAACATTCAAAGTACAAACCGATAATCTCTCTCTGATCAGATTACCAAAAACAGTTACAAAATATGACAATTTAGAACTATTTATACAAGAGCCTATGGTAGTGTATAAGTCCCCTTGGCGTATAAGAATTATACGCCGCATATAAGTCTTATACGTTGGCCTACTTATACGGTACCTTAACATATTCTAATATTGACATTTTAAGCCCCTTAACTATACAAATATGACATATTAAGCCCATAAGACCTAACATTAGACAATAATGCTCTAACAAACTCCACATTGGATATTTCTAGGTCTTTCCATCTTCAATCAATATCAAAAGCCCTCTTACGATACTCCTTTCTTGCTTTTTCGAATGACGGGTTTGTCGATCCTTGTCGTGATGTTCGAAACCAACCTTTCATTTCATCCTTACTGACTTTCCTTAGTTGTTCATAAGGATTTATTTCCATCTCAATTTCCTCATCAAAAACCTCGTCAAATGAATCAAACTCTTCATTTTCACCAACATATTTGATTGCTTCAAATTTATCATCAAATTCCACATCTCGATTCAACCAATCTTCATTTATCTCTGGTTCAGGGATATCCTTCTCAAAATCAAATATTAGATCTTAAACAGAAACATCCAACATTTTAGCCAGCTCAGACTTATCAACTGGAATATCCCCCTCCTCTAATTCATCAACCATGTTAGATACACGAAAAATAGAAGTATTCAAATCTTCTAACTCTTCCAATGGCTTATTGGTAGGTGCACTTTTAGTCTCAGATTCTTGTTGTGGTTCATTAGTCTGAACATCACCACTAACAGAATCAATCTTCTTGTCAGACTTACCAGAAATAGCACCAGCACCTCCTTGAGGAGTATCATCATCATCATCACCATCATCATCATCATCATCATCATCATCATCCAGATCATCATAGTCATCTTCTGAATCCTCAAAGTCAACTTTTTCTTTATCTTCTTTCTCATTCTCTTGATTTTCTTCAATTGGATCAATAGGTTGTTCAAAAGGTACTACAACCATTGGATCATTAGCAACCATAGGTTCATTCACCTGAATTAACATGTCACTAGAACCACCAGCCTGCACAGAGGCATCAATTACATCATCAACAATGATAGGTTATTCAATCTTAGACTTGCCCTTTTAAGCTTCTCTTTCACTATCATATTCAACACAAAAAGTAGCTTCAACAACCCCAATGCCACCACCATATACTCTTTCAAAGATAGTTTCACTAGCTTAAGCTCTGTCGACTTCAGAATTAAGTCGAATACCCAACTTCTTCTTTATAATAACGAAATACTTCATGTGTTACACCAATAAATCATCAGAGATTTTCCTTTTCTTCTCACTTTCATCCAAACGCTTCTTAATCTCCACATTCTCCATCCTTAAACGGTCATTCTACTCAGTCAAACTATTAATCCTGACTTCTTGATTCTCCACCTTATCTTTCAAATCATTGAATTCCACTCTAGTAGGTCCATCCAAAATCAGATAAGCATCAAAAAATGTTTCACCAGATTGTTGTGAAACTTTTATCAGCTTTAAGAGTCTTATTTTGTACAAGATCTTCAACAGCAGGTGTAGAAATTGAAAGAAGCTTCTGAGCGGTAGGAGTTTTCATCAATTTAACAATGGCATCATCCAGATTCACATCAAATATTGGAGTCTTTTCAGCTTCATTAACATCAGCCTTAACAGGTTTAGGAGTCTTTTCAACATTAATAGCTGACTCCTCAGGTTCATCAACCAAGCATGAATCAATCACAGATCTACTAACCATATGCTTTACACGCTTCTTTTTCCACTTGCTAGTGTCTGGAACATACGTCTCATCTTTATCATCATGATCAAATTTTTTCTTTGTTCGTTTCTCCTTTCTCATATCATGCATAACACGAGGATTAGCCCATATAGTCTTATTAGCTTCATGACCACACTCAATTTCCTCTCCTTCTGGATCAGCATTCGGTTCAACATTAAAAACCTTTGGTTCAACAACAGGTTCTTGTGAAGCAGGAGTGGGAGGTCTGATAGGCTTAGCTTTAACCACACGTTTACGTTTCTTCTTAGCCTTTGTGACCCTTCTGCTTCATCCTCCTCAACTTTGACAAACCAACGACCACCAAGAGGTAAAAAACTTTGCATTCGAAAATTTTCGTTTTCTCGATCAGAGTCACTACCATCATTCCTCCATTTTTTATCAGATGGTGCAATATACCCAGGATTACGTAAATGACCAAATAAAGCTCTAAACTTAGGTATCTCCTCCTCAGATTTCTTCCTGTATGACTTTAACTTTGCATATCCATTAACGATATATGAGCTAACTTCATTTCTTCACCCATATTTACCAACTCTGGTAATTGATGATCAATGACTAGTTGCACAAATCGTGGGTACATTAACCATTTGCTGTCAAAGTATAATTATATATGCTCGAATATAACTTTAGAAAAGTTATACTTCAGATTCAAGCATAAAGCTGTCATGCACATGTGATAATCAAGAATCTCCTCATATCCCCCTTTGCGGTGTCCCAAACAATGAACAATCACGTGCACCATAAACATGAATGGCCTTGACAAACCAGTTTTCAAAAATCCCCTGTCCAATTCATTCTTATACCCCATTCTCAATAAACACCTTTTAACCATCCTCTCATCTAGAGCAGTAGGATCAGTAGACTCGTCCCCGAACTCTAATACATCTCTTAACACCTGCTCAGAAAAAATAATCTCCTTCTTCTTTACAACATACTTGTTGCATTCCTGTTCGAGTTTAGCATTGTTACAGAATTCCTCGACAATATCCTTTATAATCACTGTGTTAGCCGTAATCGCTTTTAAGATCCTCGATCTTTCAAAGAATGGTAATATAACACGGAAAGGTTCCATCTTGTCATCAGATCCATCCAAGAATGCAAAAATGTTGTGATTAGCATCAAAATCTTTTATCTTTACCATCTGCACTCACAAACACAAAACATCATGTTAGAAAATTTTTAAATTTGACAATATTCTAAGTGCCATATAAGTCTATGTATGAACTTGTAAGTTTTATAGGAGCGGATAAGTTTTATACAACGTGTAAGTGTGTCAGCGGATAAGTATGTACACGTATATTTTCAATTCAAACGTATAAGTCTTTTGATGAATAACAATTTATACACGTATAAGTTCTCAACGTGTAAGTCCAGTTTGGTCAAACGTGTAAGTCATTAAGAATTTATACGCCGTATAAGTCCAAGAGACTTATAAGTTGTATAAGTGTAAAAAACTTATCATTCAAAACCTAGGTCAAAAGAAAACTGAAAAATCAGACCATGATAATCAAACAAACATGGATACATGAGTTTGGATTGTCATCGATAACCATTAATATCAAAAAGCCTCTGTCCAATTAAGTCCATATCAGTACGGTACTGTTCATCGGCTTTAACCAAACCCAGATCCTACAAATGCACTGTAATTTTACCTTTAAAACTTCAAGTGGTGTGCGAATCAACCACAAGAAATAAAGATGTCAGTTATACTGTGATTACCGACATGATATACAGATAGAAATGTATAAATTGTGGACAACGTGTATCTTTCTCAGAAACGTATAAGTATAAAATGACAAAGATCCATCGTATAACTTAGATATATATATATATATATATATATATATATATATATATATATAGCATGCACTTATACGCTGCGTATAAGTGTTTGACTTATACGCCGTATAAGTTAACCACTTATACGTTGAAACAATTAAAAAACGTTTTAAACATGACAAATTTCACACTTTTGATCCCAATCAAGTCCAAATTAATGACCATGATGAATCCTCCTGAAATTAAATCTCAATTTTGAATCAATTTTAATTTCAAACTACCATTTTCACATTTTCAAACTTAATCAAGTCTAAATTAATGACCTTGAAAATTTCTCTTGAACTTTAAATCCCAACTTTGAATATTTTTGTCAAAAAAACCACTCGATTCAGATTCTTGGATATCCAAATCCGATTAACCATTCACCAAAATCGAAAATAATACAGAAATGTAAAATCTTTTTGGTTTATGTATGAAAAAGTTATAATCAAAACACAAATATTTCAAAATAAAACTGTTTACAAACAGAAAGAAACATACTTTTGTGAGTTGAGCAAGGAATCATATTGATCAATCCCTTCTTCCATCAGGTTTTATATTTTGGCTTTATTATGTCTGATGTTAAGCCTAGTCATTGGCATTGTTGTCCGCTTAAACTTTTAAAACAAAAGCTTTAGAGACATCAGTGATACGATTAAGGTTCAATTAAGCACATAATATCAGAACATGATTAGATTCTAATCTTGACTCAGGCTTGATTTGATTTTTACCATATCACCCCAACTTGACTTAAACCTTTGAACCAGCAGATCAAAACATTTAAAATTTTTAATTTGGCAATCATAGCAACAGTTTTCCACAATAAGGCATACCCCTATTATCAAGCAATACCCTAAGTTTCCTTTACCATGGTTGAGTATGCACTATTTCATATGTCGGCTTACAGACATTGCATCCCCTGGGGTCCGTTATTTATTGTTCTTAAGACGCGCGCAAGGGAGGATCAATGTATGACTAATAACGTGTTTTGATCAAGTAAGTAATGAGAGTTGTACAAAGTACAAAGTGATCAAAGTTTAATGACTTTAGGGTTCGCTCTTAGAGCACGTATTTAGATATTCACCGAAGTGAATACCTAGATGATAAACCGCATAAAGAGCTCAGTGGTTCCAGAAACCTATGGCACCCCATCAATTAAGGATTTAAGGCCATAAAACCATAGAACGTTGAAATGTAGACTGTGTACTAGACGGTTAAAACACTTTTATTAACACATTATTTTTGGTGATCTACTGAAACATAAGGATTGAGTATGACAGGTTTTTAATTGTCTGCCATCATCACCAAGACTTTAGTGTAGAATAATAACCCATCTTTCAATTTGGCTAGTTAGGTTTATATCACTTATTCACTTACTTGTTTGTTTTCAAAGCCTACCAATGCACCGACATTAATCAATAGACTTTTATACCTCATTTTTACCGGTACTTGGAACAAGATGATCAATGTACTGTCATTTTCCTTTTATGCTCCAAAACTCATTTTGAGGAGCATTTCTATTGTTTTTGTATTTTATACATATTTCAATGTTTTGGATTTTATCCCTTTTCAAATGTTGTTGTATTTTTCCCGAACCATATCTCCCCCTAAAATAAAAAACCATTTAAAGAAAAATATTTACAAATAAATGTGACCTGGTGAACGGTTACTCAAAGGTAGAAATCCGTAACCTCGGGATCACTCACTTTCCGACCACCCATGTTCTTAATACTATTTAGCCCCAACAAATACAAAAATATGTTTTTATCGAAAGCTTTAGTAAAAAGATCTGCTTTTTGTTCGTCGGTGTAAATTTTGTAAACGGTGATCAACTTCTTCTCGTAGCAATCACGGATGAAGTGATATCGTATGTCAATATGTTTTGGTTTAGAGTGACTTACCGGGTTCTTAGTTATGGATATAACAACATTGTTATCTACATAAATAAGAGTAGTAAGAAATTCAAACGGTAGTCGTGCATCTGTTGTTGTATCCATAAAACTTGAGAACAACAACTGGAAGCAGCCATGTACTCAGCTTCACAGGTAGATAGCGATACAGTCGTCTGCTTCTTACACCGCCATGTCACCAACCTGTTACCAAAGAATTGACAATCGGATATGGTAGATTTGGCATTTAGCTTGCAGCTTCCATAGTCAGAATCAGAATACGCTCTTAGCTCAAATACATCGTCTCGAGGATACCAAAGACCGACCCCTGGACATCTCTTTAGATACCAAAATATCCACCTCACTAACGATAAGTGTGAGACCCTTGGATTGGATTGATATCGGGCACACAAACACGTCGGATACATGATGTCTGGCCTTGAAGCAGTGAGGTACATGATGGAACCGATAATGGAATCATAGAGTGTTTCGTCAACCTTCTCCTCGGTGGGATCAGGACCAATTCTGTGATTAAGCGGGATAGGTGTGCTGATCGGCGTTGAGTCAACCATATTGAATTTTTCAATGATATCTTTGACATACTTTGTCTGGTGAATAAAAATACCATCATACATCTGTTCGACATGCAAACCCAAGAAAAACTTCAATTCTCCCATATTGCTCATCTCAAACTTCAACTTCATAACTTTCTCAAATTCTTTGCACATAGCATCATTTGTTGACCCAAAGATGATATCGTCCACGTAGACCTGGACTATCAGAAAATGACCATCTACTTCCTTCGTGAAGAGTGCACATTCGATGGTGCCACGAACAAAGCTATTGTCCAACAGATTTTGAGACATCGTGTCATACCAAGCTCACGGGGCTTGGTGTAAACCGTAAAGAGCTTTGTCGAGCAAGTACACCTTGTCTTTGTGAATCGAATCGACGAACCCCGGTGGTTGTCCTACATATACTTCTTCACCCAATTCAAGGTTTATCACATATAACTGATAACCCTTGAATCCTTTCCAAGATGAAAAGGCTAAGAAAATCCTGATTGCTTCAAGTAGCAACAGGAGGATAGACTTCATTGTAATCGATTCCTTCCCTTTGATTGAAACCAAGAACCACCAATCGAGCTTTGTCTCTGAAAATTATAGTATTCTTGTCCCTTTTACACTTGAAAACTCACTTGGCATTAATGCACCTTTGATCATCACGTAGATCAACAAGCTTCCACACACCAAGCTTTTCAAATTGTACTAATTTTTCTTACATCGCATTGACCCAACTTTCTTCTGTCAACACTTGTTTGTATGTCTTAGGTTAAATTTGTGAAATAAAACATTTTAATGAGAACCGGTTTTGAAGAGGAGCAACTTGAGTATATTAACAACTGAGACTCTTGTCGATTTGACTTCGGGTTCATACTCCAGTATTAAGATCACCAATAATATTCTCTTTCAGGTGATATGATAATGTTCGAGGCATAACTTCATTAGGAACCACCACATTATTTGGAAGATTCATGACATTCTCTTCACTAACCACTTCATTAGGAATTACTTCATCAGAATTCATTGTCGGTTGAACCAAGGACTCAATTACATCATCGTGATCTTCACCATCATAGTCAAAGAATGGTGTAGCCGGCGTATCATCAACAGGTTCATCAACATTAGGTGCCGAATCATCATTAAAGATAGGAACATATTGTGTTGTATTTTCTTCATAAAACCCTTCACCCAAATGTTGTTGAAATAACAGTGTGGCCATTTCATCAGTGATTTGCTCTTCAGAAAATGAGAAACAACTCCACAAGCCGTCATAGTCAAACATCCATGAATCACCCTTTCATTTAATAGGAGTAGCATACCTTTGATACTTAACATGTTGTACTTGCACAATCCGGTTAATGCTAGGTAAGAATACACGTCGTAAAGGACTAGCATAACCCATAAAGAATCCCTCCACATACTTAGCACCAAATTTACCATTAGGATCAAGAACAGTACATTATGATCCAAACGGATCAAGCCACTTCAAGTTCGGCTTTCGACTATTAAGTAGCTCGAAATTTTTTGCCAAACTTCTTTATTGTTAGAACGCGGTTGAGAGTGTAACAAGCCGAGGCAACAACTTCTAACCAAAAGCTAACTGGTAGTTTCGAATCAGCCAACATAACCCTTGCTGTCACATCAAAGTCCTATTCTTTCATTCAACAACTCCATGTTGTTTTGGTGTATAAGAAGCACTGAATTCATGAAGAATACCACGCTCATCACAGTATTGAAGCATTCGGTTGTTCCGGAACTCGGTACCATTGTCGCTTTTGATTTTTCTGATCGGCAGATTATATAACATCTCGAGCTTTTTGAATAATATCATTAAGTTGTCGAAGGTCTCGTCTTTTGACTCAAAAAACATCACCCACGAGAAGCGTGAGTAATCATCAATGACCACCAAATAGTAAAGTTCCCTGGTGATACTTTTAACATTCACGGGACCAATAAATCCATGTGTAGCCTCTCGTAAGGTAAGTTGATGATTGAACTGATAGACTTCGTCGTGTGAGTCTTTTTCTTTTGTTTACTCTTCTTACAACTCAAACAATTGGTACTAATTTGAAAGCCTTTGACGTTTACTCCATCAACAAGTTGGTTATGAATAAGATTGTTTATATTACGAACGCTGATGTGACCCATTCGTCGATGCAATAACACCGATTCCTTTTCTGATGCCTTGGTGACAAAGCACTGAACAGTGCTTTGAGTAGACGATGCAACACCCATATTAAAAACATAAAGATCATTCTCTCGTGGTGCCTTCATTAATACCCATTCATTCGGTATCTTAAAATCCTGGCTTCAGAATTAAACATTCTTGACTTGTAAAGTGAGTTGAGAAGCCTTTGTCACAGATTTGAGAAATGCTCAACAGATTTTTTTCCAACTCAGTGATGTAGTTCACATTCTCAAACATCACTTTCCCGTTTGATAAAGTTCCTTCACCAACAATTTGTCCTCCTTGATTTCCGGCAAACCCCACATATCCTCCTCTTATAGATTTAACATTCTTTAGCAAATGAAGAGTTCCCGTCATGTGACTAGAGGCTCCACTATCCTAATCCAACGTGAGTCATTGGATCTTGAAAGGCCCTAAAAAGTCTGCGATCAGTGAAACAAAGAAACCCAAGCCTTCTTGGTCTTGGGTTGTTTCATTTTTTTCATTTAAAACATCCTCAAAGTCATCATATTCACAATTAGACAATGACTCAGATGAACATGAAATCGATGAAACAGACTCAACAACTTGTTCAAAAATTGGATTAACAAGTTCATTTGAAGACTCAACAGCTTGGTCATTTTGTTCAATAGTTGGTTTAAAAACCTGTTCAGTATGTGGGTTAACAACTTGTTCACTAGGTGGTTTAACATTTTCATTTGTTATTTTAACCTTAGCAACCCAGTTCTGTCCAACAGAACTTCTCTTCTTGTAAAAACCATCATTTGACTTCTTCACATATGAAGATTCACCGACCTCAAAATTGTTTTTGAACAATTTCTTCTCCACACTCCGCTTTAAAATATTTGTGGGCGGAGAAGTAGGTCTCACATATGAAACATTCCATTGTGGTTTCTTTGTTACCACATGCTTTTTCACTTGGGAATTAGAGAATCTCTTAGGACATGAGTAGAACAGATGTCCTTCCTCATTACAGAAAAATCATTTCCTCCTATCAACAAAATTGTTAACAGGAGAAACTTGATTCTCTTCCCTACTCCTTTCAGTTTTCAATTTGTAAAACTCATCGTGCGATTGTTTCCTAAAGCTGGCCTCTTTTTGTTCCTCGGAGGTCTCACCTTTAACAATCACGATCTTTTAAAAACCATCATTAGGTTTTACAGATTCTTTGTTACCCTCTTTGTAGCCACTTCTTTTCTCTTGTAGTAAAAGCTAGTTTTAGCAAATTTTGAATTCTGATTACCAGTTTTATTACATGCTTGAGTTTTAGTTCCGGTTTTAACAAATTGATTACTAGTTTTAACACATACTTGAGGTTTAATTTCTGTTTCAGACAACACAAATTCAGCAGCCTGTCTGCCAACCTCACTTTCACATTCAGAACTGTGAGGATAATTATCAACTTGCCCATCACAAGATGAAATATCATGATGTGGTGTATCATACACCACATTCATCGCCTTAAGAAACCCTTCGGGTTATTTTGGAACATAAGAGCTCCAAGTTGGTGGCGGTACAACATGATATTTTAGAATTTCTTTTCGAACAATGTGATCAAGGATATATGATGAGGCAGAATAGCTTTTAAGTTTAGTTTCAACTCTTTCAATCTCAATTTTAGTTAGTTGAAGTTCTCTTTTAGGTTCCGCTTCTCATCAACATGCCTATTGATGGCTATTTGTTTATCCTCAACCTTATGCTTAAGCATTGAGATCGTTTTCTCATATTGTAGGATTTTTACCCACAAGTTCTTTTCACATGTTTGAAGCTTACCATAAGCCTATTTTATATTTGATAATCATGAAACATTTTGTTATAGTCGGATATTAAAGAATTAATCACAAATTCTTTTTCATCATATGACTCACAATTTCGTTCAACTTCTTGAGTAGAAAATGGTACCTGTCCAACCATCTTCTCTTGTGATGAGTGGAGCTCCAAGGAACATCTTCTCTTTTTTACTTCCTCAGCTGTCGTTGGAACACCTTCAGCTGACATAGTTTCTTTACTCATTTCTTCAATACTTGATTCCACTTGAGATTCCTCATATACAGTCTCGTCTTCATTATCAACTCCAAAATCAATCTTTCCATGAGGCACTTCCTTTCCATTAAACCAACCTGCAAAACTTTCATACACATCAGGAGGTAAATATGATTGAAAGAATTCATTTGGAATAGAATCAAAACTCTTAGGAGATTCTGTCTCCTCAGTGTTAGTCTCAACACAAGATTCATCAATCTCAGTATTTTCACCATCAGTAACATAAGCTAATTCAACACTTTCATCAGCATACCCATGATCTACATCTTCCACCGCTTCACCTACATTCACATAGTTTACCTATACCTATTCTCCAGCTTGATCCTCACCTATTACCTCAGCAACATTTTCCTTGTGAACAATAGTATTCCAGTTGAAACCTTCATCCAATTGTGCATGACACGCTTTTGATGATGAGGCCTCGGGCTTCTTTGATGATTCAGCTGGTGCAGGAGAGCTTTGATGATAGATGGCCTGCTTGTTATAATCCCTACCAAAAGGATTAGGACTTGTCTCCCCAACTTCTAGATTTGTGCATTCCCTCTTGAAGTAACCTTTCTCTTTGCATCGAATACAATGAACCTTTGACTTATCAAATCCCAACTTTGAAGTTGCCCCATCCAAACAATTCTTACCAGTAATTTCCTGAAATCCTTGAGCTCTTCAGACAATACTAGCCATACACCAACGAATATCCAACATCTCCATTTCCTCAGAATCAATTTGATCATAAACCTTCTTTTTCATGTTGTAGTTTCCAATTTGCCCAGCAATTAAACATTCATATGACTCAAGGACGGATCCTAGAAAAGTCATATGTTGTTGAACGTTTTCAGCAGTCAGTCCATTTGTGTTCTTGATGTTAACCGCTATGTTACATTGCATAACATCAGATGCTGAACTCAAGGGCTTTGAGGATTGATCAGGTGTAGGGTTGGTTCCAGTGTAGGAGCTTGTGTAATGTGGTATGTTAGATGGTTCACTTGATTGAGAACTACTACTAAAACTAATATTTGTGAAAAAAGCAGTTTGAATCTTCGGGCTAGGAGCTACCACAGATTGTGATGCATTGAAGTATAACCCGATATCTTGAGTTACAATATTACTCTTCATCCTTTACTTCTTGTGAATTTCAAGCTCTTGTGCTTCCAACTTTTCAATGAATCGATCTAGAGTCAATCTTGCATAGTTAATTGGGTTTGATTGTAGAAACATAATGAAAATATCCCATTCATTAGATTAAGAATCAGCAAGCTTGTCAATGTACTCATACTCTTGCTTATCAATCCCCATTTGCTTAATCTCATTCACCAAATGACAGTACCTTTCAATCAATTATGTCATTGATTCACCTTTGACCATAGTGAATATATCAAATTCCTTCCTTAATAGAGCAATCTTGGACTTTTGCATGTCTGGATTCCCTCTATCTTTGTTCAATAAAGCTTCTCAGATTGGATGAAACGATCCATTATGTTGTAACAATTGAAAATTTCAGACTTGATAGCTTATTGAAAAAGATTCATCATTTTCTTCTCCCTAGAAATCTTGCTTTTTCAGTCTCGGGATTTTGAGATAAACGATGACTAGTACCATTAACATTTCTTGGAATGATGTATTTCACCTCAACAGCTTTCCATGCCTCATAATTCACAGCTTGAACATAAGTCTCGAACTTATCAGCCCAACCTGGATAGTCTTCCATTCTTAGAAACTTCGGTGGCTTGTTAGATGTCCCAATTTCATTCAACAAATTGATATTCTGAAGTATTGGCGAGTGGTGTGTCACAAAAGTATTCAAATCTTCCATTGTTGCACAAAAATCAAGACAACAGCTAAAACCAACATATATGTTTTAACCAGGCGTATAAGTCTTGACAAACTTTCACAGCATATAAGTCAAAAGAAATTATACAGACGTGTAACCTTACAATGTTTAACCCAGATAATCAAAACATATAACAACCTTATACACTAATAAACCTACTTATACGGAAAGCTTGATACAACGTATAACCCTCAGAAACGTATAACCCATCTTATATGAAAACCAACACTTATACGGCCAAGAATAACTTATATGGGATACAGACAACTTATATGCCGAACAAACTGTTCAAAATCCATTATTTGAAACTTGAGTATCAGCTTGAATTTGACGATTCCACTCGTGCATAAATGATTAACAAGTAACAACGATCATAAAACCAAAGGAATTTGAAATTTGTCCGTAAATGAGTGAGTAATTGAACAAATAGTAATCGTTTATGAACTTAGACTTTGTTTTCTTCAAATCTTCAAGTAATTTTGCTCAATTCAGTAGCAAACACGAGCCAAAAGCTCTGATACCACTTGAAAGACCTTGTTCTGTTGGTGCATGTCGTGTAACAGATGATCTTTTGTGTTTGTTAGAATTGAGAGCAACAGTCAAAGGGGAGACTGTTGGTGCATTTTGTGACCGTCGCTATGCAATTCTGATCAGCGGAAACGAAGTACGAAGTTAGAACAACTTCGCCATAGGCGAAGTTATAACAACTTCGCCTACTGAACATGTAGGTCCCCCCGGGGCGTCGCCGATCGATACGAGATCCGCACGAGGTCTAGGAGTGCGGAATTCTCCTAGACTCGTTTATTGGTGTAGAAGACGAAGAACACGATTACACACAAACACATACACGAACAAACACACGAACAAATACAAGAACGGGATAATCAAATCTGCAGATTCTTATATAATAATCAAAACACGTTACATACCGTAACCAAACAGAAAACACGACTGACCCGAGGTGAGCTCTACCTCGGGTCGTCTCACACGACTCTCCTTGTCTCTTACTCTCTCCAAACAAACTAACTACTCAAAACACACACTAATTTCTGGATTCCTAAACCTAAACAAGACACATGTATATATATATAAAACATTCTCGGGCCTGGGCTTCAGTAGGCGATCTTTTGTGTTTGTTAGAATTGAGAGCAACGGTCAAAGGGGAGACTGTTGGTGCATTTTGTGACCGTCGCTATGCAATTCTGATCAGCGGAAACGAAGTACGAAGTTATAACAACTTCTGCCATAGGCGAAGTTATAACAACTTCTGCCATAGGCGAAGTTATAACAACTTCAGTAGGCGAAGTTGTTACAACTTCGCCTACGGCGAAGTTGTTACAACTTCGCCTACGGTGAAGTTGTTATAACTTCGTACTTCGTTTCCGCTGATCAGAATTGCATAGTGACGGTCACAAAATGCACCAACAGTCTCCCCTTTGATCGTTGCTCTCAATTCTAACAAACACAAAAGATCATCTGTTACACGACATGCACCAACAGTCCCCCTCTTAACTGATGATCTTCTGTTTGCAGTCAACCAGCCGTGTCTGAATCTGTCATGTAGCTTCACAAATCTACCAATCACCCAGCGTCTTCCATATCAGATCTTCCCTTCAGTGTAAGCTTCTCCGACTATAACGATTGAGGTCTTTGAAATGCATGCATCCTCGTGCCAATAGATCATCTCAACCAATCACGTGAGTCCATCTGACTTCACCAACACGTGAAGTTGGGCTTCCTCCACAACTTCACCAACTCGTCGGCATACGATAAGGTTTAATCTTCAACTACTCAACATCAAGTGATCAATTTCATCACAAAACCACCTTGACAGAATCTAACACATGACCATTAATTAATCCGAAGCATCTTCAATCACCAGGGATAACGATCAAGAACATAAACACTTTAATTCCCGATTAAATCCAACTTGTTCCAGAATTTTCACTCTAATAAATAAGCATCACGTTTCAGGATCCAATTCTCGAACGCCTTGAAAATAACATAAATAATATGCTCTGACCGCAATCCAGTAATGACGAAAACCTTCAGTTCAATTTGACTTTCTTCAGTTGGTCAACCTCGAACAACAACTATCTCATTTGCCCACAAACACCCAAATATGTGTCAATATCCAGTTTCAATCAATATCCCATTCACAAACTCAACTCCATATCCAGAGTTGACACGTATTTGTTCACACGTAAGACCCAGAGATAACAAGTTTCACTCGTTGACGGAACAACATCTCCGGTCTCACAATAATCGTGTACACCTGGCCATACAGACGAAAACTCCAAAACACTTTTTTTTTTCTTTCTCGTTAACTTCGCCTAAAGTCAACATCGCCTGTCCATAACTTCGCCTGGCTATAACTTCGCGTGGCTAAAACTTCGCCTGTCAATAACTTCGCCTGGCAATAACTTCGCCTGAGATAAGCGAACTTGTGAGGTAGGCAAAGTTGTGAATAACTTCGCTTAACCTTATATCTTCGCCTAAACCCTAAAAATTAAGCGACAACTTCGCCTGAACCCCATAACTTCGCCTGCGGCGCTGTTCAGCCAAGAACGCATCAGATTCGTGCCAGAAACACCAAAACGCCGATCTCGAACCATAGCATAAGAGCCTAAGGCTCTGATACCAATTGTAGGTCCCTGGATGGATCAACACGAGATATCTCGATCTACGTAGGTGCGGAATCCCTACGTAGGTCGTTACGAGCGTAGAAGACACGAATAGATCAAACACGATACGATAAACAAACACGTTATATTATAACCAAAACACGTGATACAATATCACTATTACAGACACGAACTCTCGTCCTCACGTTACAGCTCTCGTAACTTCGATAATGATCACACGAACTATTTTTCTAAGCTAAGCCGTAACCTATATAAATACACGAAAACTTCGCCTGGCATGTTCAGGCGAAGTTGTCCATAACTTCGCTTGACTAACAAGTTCGCCTAAATAGCGAACTTGTTAGTAACTTCGCTTAAGACATATAAAACATAATTAATCATTACAGACTCGATTACAGACACTAGACTATGAACTACTGACATTATGCACCAACATTGAGAGATAAAAGATAGAACCGTAAGCTTGTCCTACTTGGTTTCTCCTCTAGAGTAGGTGTGGTGGCTAGAGTTATTATGTAAATTCGTTGATAGGGTATTAGCCCTTTATATATATGTTTAAACACTTCCTTCCTAATATAAAATAGGTTAAAACAAGCCCACAAGGCCCACTAGAAGACAAAATAGATGGGGTAGCTGATTCCTGAACATTCTTGGCAGCCTTTAGGACATGTATGACATCGCATAGCAAAGGCATGGATTCCTCACCTGGTCGAGTAGCGCGTCCAGGTACTGGGTGCTCATTTCTTTGTTTTCTGACTCATTTATCTTCAAACGCGCATATCGGCTTCATCCGAATCCCGTTTGAGCTGATTCTTTCTTCATTAAACTCGTTTTTTCGCTCTCTTCAACATGGGACCTATCATAAACACAAACATTTAATTTCATGCAAGAACAAGTTATATCCGTTAACGGTTTATGCACAAAACAACACAAAACGGGATAAAACGCTATGTGTTTTGCAACACATCAATATATTATATATATATATATATATGATCATCAATACTCTTAATTCAATACCCTTCTCAACGACTATTTGACCGTTTAAATAAAAAAATTCAAAAGTATAATATATATATATATCATTCACTCAATTTCTACAAACTTATAAACATATCATACATCTCTTTAAACTTATAAACATATTCACTTGATCTTTGGATATGGCATGCGTTTTTTGAGATGCCCGGTGCAAACAATGATGTATCTGTGATAAATGTGTCCCCTATTTTTGACCGTCTCATAAATGGAGTTGGACCCGACACCTCATTTTCCACGAATGATGTCAACTATCAATACGGATATTATCTAGTCGACGGCATTTATTCGGATTGGGTCACGTTGGTTAGTAGCTTTACGTGCCCGACTGACAATAAACGAAAATATTTTTCATAAAAAACACGAGTTAGCCAAAAAGATCATAAAAGGGCATTCGGGATATTAAAGAAACGTTGGTCTATTGTTAGACGTCCGGCTCATATTAAGCAAATTGATATGTTAAGAAACACAATGTACACTTATATTATCATGCATAATATGATATTGGAGGACTCGGTTAGAACAATTTGTCAAGACAAGTACAACGATATCGCGTAGCCGAGCTGAACACTAAAAGAAGATGAGAAACTTGCTAATTTTTTAAGAAGACGAAGAAGGGAAACAAATATCAGTCTTCGATCGTATTTGGTTGAACATCTTTGGAGAAATAAGCAACATAAAGGCGACGACGACAACTAAAAATAGTTGATTTTTTATATGTTTTAAAACATAATTTAATTTGTTCTTTATTATTATTATTATTATTATTATTATTGTGTTTTATAAATTTGTTGGTTTTTCTGTTTTATTAAAAAATCAAAAGTTTAAAGGGGCATCGATGTCCACTCGCCATAGTTGGGGCATCATTGGGTGGGGCTTCGATGCCCCAGTTCCCACGGGACACTGTGAAGGGTCATTAGTGCGACTCACCATAATGATAGTCTAAGTATTTTTAGGTGAGAAAAAAAAGTACGCCTACATGTCGCCTATACCCTAACCCCTCAACCAAGCCTTATAATATTCGCCCATGCACACATAACCATCCATGGGCTTTGGTTTATAAGACCATTCGTAGTCCCCTCGTTATCGAGGCGTTTTGGTTGATAACGCCCGGGGCACACCGCCCCCCCCCCCCCCGGCGTTATGGCTTGTTTTTATTTTTGGGCGTTTTACACAAAACGCTGGAAAATGGCACCAGTATCAAAAAATTCGACCGTTGGGAGCATGTGTTACCGTTGGGAAGCCGTTGTGAATTATAAAAAAAAAAACTTTTGATTAACTAAATCTATACTATAAAAACAAACCAAACATCATTTTTTTAACACATTCATTTCTACCACTTCTCTACCAAATATATTTTTACAAACAATTATTTCTACTACAATACTATCAAAATGTTTCCGAATAACAACCAAAATGTTCTCGGTTTCGGTCAATTTGCCCGTCAAGGCAACGCAAGCAACCAAAATCCACAACTGAACCTATCTACCTCCCCGATGCTAACCGTCCCCGTCCCTCAATCCCCGTATCCCTTCGAACCGCAAATGGCCACGTACATAGCATATCTAGGAACCCTTATACCAAATACGGTGCCCGGTTTCCAAAACCCAACCGCAAACATTTTTTCCGGTTCGGGTTCCCAACCCGACGACAAGTTCATGCCGGAGACATAACCCGTCCCAGAGACCGTCGGCGGTTCGAGCCAATGCGAACGTCCGAGAAAACACGCAAAAAAACCTGCCGGCGAAGCTCGGGCTACAAAGAACACCATACCATGGAGTATCGAAGAGTGCGTACTATGTGCTCGTGCTTGGTGCGTGATATCGGAAGATGCCAAGTGCGGTAGATTTTAAAATACATATATATTTTTTAAAATTTCATAGAACAAACATTGAACTTGTAATGTTTTTATTTTTTTAGCGAACTATCAAAAAACGAGGTATTTTGGCACAAAATTAAAAAGTTGTTCCACGAACTTGGCGGGGACTCGCGTCTAGAAAAAAATTCCTTACAGTCAAAATGGAACCACATAACCAACAAATGCATGGGTTTCCATACGGTTTTCTCTCGGATGAATCGAACGAGGAGTAATTGTGTCTCGGACGCGGAAGTCATGGAAAACGCGTTGACAGAGTATCAACATAAGGTCACGGTGGCCTTCAAATACTTTGGCATTTGGAAAGACTACTTGAGGTTTCACCCAAAATGGGGCGAGGTTATAGATGCCAACGCCAAAGGTGGTCCACGTAAAAAAAAGTCTAAAACATTGTCTTTGGTTGATCCAGACACGCCCCGTTCCGACGCTCGAAACTCCAACTTAAGCGATAATGAAGCCGCGAATCCTTATGCGGATATTACTGAGATGCCTCGACCGGGGGTAGAAGAAGCAACGGAAAGGGAAATGGGTCGCTTCGTCGTTGGCAACGGATTCGAATGCCGAAATGGAGAGTCATTTTAAGGAAATGAACATTCAACTCAAAGGTATACAAGAACTTGGAGCCCAGCGCCAAATTTGGACGCCGTCGAAGTACTTAAAAGGAATGAATTGGACAAAGACATCGAGATTTTATCAAACGAGCTAACCGAATACGACCCGAGAGTCCAATCTCAAAAAGCAGTTTGGCAAGCGAAAATTTTTGAAAAATACAACATGTAGTGTCATTAGTATTATTTATAGATGTATTTTTTTAATTCACCGTATTTTTTTATTTTAATTTAGTTTTTATATGTGATTTTAATGTATTTTTTTAATTTTAATGTCATTTCTTAATTTTATGTTTAATTATTTAAATGTATTATATATTTAAAATAACAAAAAAAAATTAATAGTGACTAGGCGCCACGTGGCGCATAATGCCCGGGGGTGGGGTTTTGTGACTACACCTTGTTTTTGTATAAATTAATAACTCTGACTAGGCGCCACGTGACGCATAATACCTGGGTCACGGGCTTTATGACTACTCATGGTCTAACCACCAACCCATTGCAAATGTTTTGACTCAAGCTGACAAATGTTTTGACTCAAGCTAAAATACATAAGAAATATTGTCTTGACCGAGAATATATTTGGTTTTGTAGGACAATAATTAATTGATTAAACAAATTGAATTATAGGTTAATGATGGTTTGTAAAGAACCCAAAGATATAGTTTCCGACGGATAGAAAGAATACGACCATATGTCATTCACGGGTTTCGCTAAGTCTATCAAACGAATTAACGCCAAATATCTATGGTAATAAAAATTATTTTGAATATAATAACAACAATCATACTCATTAAATCCAACAAATAACAAAAGTTACCGGTAGGTTCATCTCGAAGACCGGGGAACTTCGATATGGATCTGACCCAAATCCATTCCACATTTATTCATTGGGGCCATCCATAAGACACGACAACGAACTACATATTTGAATTTCATTCCGGCTCTTCCAGATATGTTCGATTGAAACCCCAAAAAATCCATAAATCCAGAAAATACTTCCAGATCTGTTTGAGTCAACTCAAAGATTTACAAATTTAAAAGAGCCATTTTAGATCTAGAGTCATCGGCTCGTTTTACAGGGGATTTGTTCCCTTTTTTCTTCAGATATTGGTTTCATCATTACACATACATGATTGGAGGTCCATCATTACTAGATCTAGAAGAAATAAAAATATTATAAAAGGGACACGTAGAACTTGCACAACATAAGGTATAACCCGACTATGCCTTGTACCCATCAAGGAGACAACTGTTGGAATCGATTTTCCCAAGACACATGTTTGAGTTGATGTGGCTAGTACGTTATGATCCAAGTCGGGTCATACCCAATAACAAGCTAGACAAACGCCACGATATTTATTATTAGATATGATCTAAGTAATAATTATCAACACTTATGATATTTGATAAAAGGGTTTTCTAATTAAATATTTGCATTTGTGTGTTAAATAAATTATGTGGATAATTTATATTTGAGATATGTTATTTATTTGGATAAATAACAAATATGTATAAGGGAATATAAAACAAAAATTGGGTTTGAGTTTTGGGGGGGAAACCCACCCTTTGGCCGGCCCCTCCATCTCTCTCTCTCTCTCTCCTTTTGTTATTTCCAATGCATGCAATTTTGTTGGTTGGGAGATCACAATTTTTGGAGAATCCAATCTACACTTTCTCTCTCACACACAAACTCTCTCTTCTTTTCTCTCGGCCGAAAAACCAAAGGAAGAACAAGAAGATTGCAAGAAGTGTAAGGTCCCTAGCAACTTGGTGTTTGTTGGAGCTTGTTCGGGTATACAAGCTTGAGGATTTCTCCGTTGGAATCTAGCCATTCATATCTTCATCTTCTTCGATTTCTGGACTTGAAGGTATGTTCTTGAAACATCCTATGGTTGTTCTTGATAGTGTGTGAATCGTATTTGGATCCTGGATTGGGTTTAACACAAATGGTTTTATGTGTATACGATAACAAGATTTAAAATATATTATTTCTGTTGCGTTTTTCCTCATAAATTGGTTTTTTTGGACTTTGATAATCTTGTTAAAAACCCAACAATGGCATCAAGAGCCGCTTATATGATTACATGCTTCAAAATTGGATCTAAAGTGTTCGGATTTGATGGTATTCTTTACCATATTGGCCGAAAACTTTATGCATTTTGGTTGCCCCTTGGTTTTTCAAGATTGTACCATACATGCATATGGTAAATCTGGAAAAACTGAATCATTTGGATGATATTTTGTTTTGGACAGAATTTGTGTTCTTCAGCTCTGGCTGAGAACAAAATGGTTGGAAACCATGGTTCTCGGTCTGGCCGAAGACACCCGAAACCCTGTTCTCGATTGACCGAGAACTCATGGTTTAGAACCATAGTTCTCGGTTGACCGAAAACTAGTTCTCAGTTGGACCGAGAACTCATGGTTGAGAACAATAATTCTCGGTTGACCGAAAACTAGTTCTCGGTGTCGACCGAGAACACTAGGTTCTCTGTGAACCAAAGTTTTCGGGCCGAGAACTCTGAATCTTTGGATTTGGCCGAGAACTCTCTGTACTATGTTTTAGGCCGAGAACTAAGGGCCAAAGGGGAACCATTCTGGTCAAAGGTTGACATGTTTGGTCTAAGGTTGACCTGCTTGTGTGGATGTTCATAACCTTGTGTATATTGAAGAGATATGTTGTGGTTTATGCATTTGTTTGTAATATTCTTTATTCGGTTTTGTAATCTATTTATTCTTTCAAATGGTTTGTAATAATAAGTAGAATAGTTGTATTTTATTTATTAGACAAAAATTTATTAGTATTTATTTTGTAAAAGAAGATGCAACTACAACACCACTTTGGTTGAAGCCCGAACGGAAGCCCAAATAAAGAAGAATGATCACAATAAGAAGTGAACGCTTGAAGCATAAGGATGTGGAGTCAAGTGGGAGTTCACCATCTCATACCTTGTGTTATGCTCGTCCCTTAGGAGAGACCTTATGACACACTTGTTTCGGTCAACAAGTGTTGTCAAATTTTAGGTGGCTAAGGTATGGACATGTGATTGTATTTTATGCTTGTCTGGTTGATTTATGTTTATTTTTTTTATCATGTTTGGATGTTAACAATTAAAATCGACAACTTGCATAAAAATGATCCTTTGAAATTATTAAGTTATAAAATTGGTTTTATTAACAATTAATGATTTCATTATAAAATGGGTTTTATTAATAGAAATTTGAAAATTGGTTTTCAAAGGGTACCGTACATTCGAATGCATGCAAGTGGAAGGTACATTAAATAGTTTTCCAATATAGAATTTTGAAAACTCAAATCCCTTTTAAAACAAGTTAAACACCGTCCTTTTATACGACACTCGAGTCACTTGAAGACTTGATGTGGGATAAAGGTCACCTAACCACATTTAAGAAAACTTGTGATCTTGAGGTGGATTTACAATACTTGTGGGATAAAGGTCACCTAACCACTTGTATGTGTAAACTAACACGTGTGTGTAAGTAGGACGACTTGATTTGGAAACCATGTGAATAGGGTCACCGAAGCATGGCGTACAAAGATGTTGATGGGATTAAACATGCCAAATAAACATATGATGTTTAACCGATCCCGTAAAACTAGAAGTTGCAAAGGGTTGCAATTGTCAAACTTTGACTACCTTGTTAATTTGAATAGTGGGATAAAGGTCATCTAACTACTATTTGGATGAAACTTTGGGTTCTATATTTTAATCATTAATTTTCTTGGAGACATTGAAGGGTATTAACGATTAAAATTTATTGATATCGAAAATACTAAATTGAACTTTGTTAAATTCTTTTATAGATGGCAGCAAACAACCCACAGAACGCTATTATCCCACTTGTGCATAATCTGTCACTGAGATCCATTCTGGATAAGGATCATCTGAACTATAACAACTTTATGGATTGGTATCAAAACTTGAGAATTGTTCTCAAGCAAGAGAAGAAATCCTATATTTTGGACGATCTTATTCCCGATGAACCTGATGTCAATAATTTGGATGCCTATGTGGATTGGTTAAAATACACCGAGGATTTGGTGCAATTTTCTTGCCTCATGTTGGGAACAATGATTCCCGAGATCCAAAAGGATTACGAGAATCATGGAGAATATGACATGATCACCTAGCTTAAGGAAATGTTCCTTACTCAAGCTAGGGTGGAACGCTTCGAAACAGTTCGAGGGTTTCATGCATGTCGTATGGAAGAAACCCAATCTGTCTCATCTTATGTGCTTAAGATGAAAAGCCACATTGATCGGCTTGAATGGCTTAATTGTCCCATCTCAAGAGAGTTAGCCACGAATTTGATCTTCAATGGCTTAACTAAAAGTTTTGAGACGTTCTTCATGAATTACAACATGAACGGATGGGACAAGAGCATTGGTGAGCTTCACGCAATTCTCAAAACAGCCGAAGCCAGAATGGGTAAAAAGGTTTTACCCGTTCTTGCGATCAATGAGTGTGGCTTGAAGAAGAGGCATCACCCGGAACCAACGGCAAAGGTTGCCATTGGTAAGGGGCAAGTCTAGAAGGGGTTCAAGGGAAATGCAAAGGCCGAAGCAAAACTGAAATAGCTAAAGGTTAGCGCTGAGGATCCGTGCTTTGTTTGTGGAGTGATAGGTCACTGAATGAGAAATTATCCGACCTATCTGAAGGAGTTGAAAGCTAAGAGGGATGCGGGGCAACCTCAGGTACAACTTTCATGATCCATATTGATCTTAATATTATTTCTTCTAACACATGGGTATTGGATAGCGGATGTGGAACTCATATATGCAATTCATTGCAGGGCTTCATAAGAAGAAATGATTACAAGAAAGGAGATATTAGTATCTTTATGGGAAATGGAGCAATGGTTGACGTCCAAGCCCGAGGAGATTATCTTTTGAAGCTTCCAAATGGTTTGGAAGTTCTTTTGAAAAACATTTTGTATTCTCCTAGTTTGACTAGGAATATTATCTCTGTTTCTTTATTAAGACATTTTGGTTATGATTTTAAGTTTGTAAATAATGATATTTGTGTTTTCATGAATGATGTCTTTCATTTTAAAGCGATGTCATCTAATGGCATTTATGAATTAGTTCATGATAATACATCCATTGATAACTCGTTGTACCAAGCTAACACCAAAAGACTCAAATTGGATTTGAGTGAAAATTTTCTTTGGCATTGTCGCCTTGGTCACATAAACAAGGATCACATTCATACACTTCAAAAGAATGGTCTTTTGGAATCGAATGATGACTCATTTGATAAGTGTGAGTCCTGTTTATTGGGGAAGATGACAAAAGAGCCCTTTTGTGGAACTAATGAAAGGGCGAAATATTTATTAGGTATCATACTTTCGGATGTATGTGGTCCTTTTAAGACAATGACAAGGAATGGTGAAAGATACTTCATCACCTTTACCGACAATTATAGTCGCTATGGGTATGTGTTCTTGTTAAGACACAAAGACGAAGCCTTTGAAATGTTCAAAGTCTTCCAAATGAAGTACAAAATCAACTCAATAAAACAATTAAAGTATTTCATTTCGATAGAGGAGATGAATACCTCAATGATGCATTTCTAGATCATCTTAGGAGTTGTGGGATTTTCTCACAACTTACTCCACCCGGAACACCGCAGCATAATGGTGTGTCTGAAAGGAGGAATCAAATCCTATTGGATATGATTCGATCCATGATGGCTAGAAGCACATTACCTCTATCATTTTGGGGTTTCGTATTGATCTCCACAACCCGTATTTTGAATATGGCACCAACCAAGAAAGTGGAAATGACACCTTTTGAAATATGGCATGGAAGGGTTCCATCTTTATCATATTTAAAGGTATGGGGTTGTGAGGCTTATGTCAAGAACAACACCCAAAACAAACTTGAACGCCGATCCACTAAGTGTATCTTTGTAGGATATCCCAAAGATTCTGTGGGATATTATTTCTACAATACAAACGAGCATAAAGTATTTATAGCTCGAAAGGCTGAGTTCTTGGAAAGAAGGTTCCTTATGGAAGGAACTGATAGAACTGTGCAACTCGTGGAGGATCAAGAACCGCAAGCCAATACACGTTTGGTTGACACTAGCAATTAACAAGAGGTTTTTGAAAATGATCAAATGGTTGATCAAAACACACAAAACATTCGCAAATCTGGTAGAATTAGCACCCCACCTAAAAGATATGGATTTTTCATGGATGGATGCTACATGGTAGATTCGGATGAACCCACCACATACCGAGATACAATGTCACAATCTGATTGTGATAAATGGCTGGAAGCCATGAACGTTGAGATGCAATCCATGCATGATAACCAAGTATTGGACCTGGTTATACCACCTCCTTATTCCAAACAAGTGGGTTTTCAAGAAGAAAACTGATATGCATGGAAACTTGGATACTTATAAAGCTATACTTGTAGCAAAAGGTTTCACTCAAACTCAAGGGGTTGATTATGATGAAACTTTCTCGCCCGTGGCAATGCTAAAGTCTATAAGGATATTGTTGCCATTGCCGCATATTACGACTGTCAGATATGGAAAATGGATGTCAAAACAACTTTTCTAAATGGACACCTTGAGGAAGATGTCTATATGGTTCGGCCCGAAGGTTTTGTCGATCCACAACATCCTAATAAAGTATGCAAGTTGAAGAAATCAATCTATGGATTGAAGCAAGCATTTAGAAGTTGGAATCACCGTTTTGATGATGAAGTTAAGAAATTCGGATTCCTCAAAAACGCTGATGAAGCTTGTGTGTATAAGAAAGCTAGTGGGAGCATCATTACCTTTCTGGTATTATATGTCGATGACATATTGTAAGGCCCCGTTACCGGTAACCCTACTTTCGTGTTGGATTTACTCATAAACACAGTTCTAAATATCAAAGTTAATTAAAACATTTACGCGGAATATAAAACTTTCATAAAACATTACAATATTTCATAACTTGTCTCAAAACATCATTTGTTTTTCACATTAAAACATTAAAATTAAAACATCATAAGTCTTCAGATGCCAGACTCTTGTTCAGTGCCACGTGTCTCCTCAAGCGAGCTGCCTCATCCTACTCACCTGCGTGCATACTAAAAGTCAGCTACGCTGAGTGAGTTCTAGATAATCACATAATCATACCATTCACATAACATTATATTCTTTCATTCATACTTTCATACTTTCATACTTCCTTACTTTCTTACTTTCATACTTTCTTACTTTCTTTTGTATTAACTTACTTTCATATCTTACGTTATAAAGAGCATTACGCCCTACATTCCTCGAGTATTATTAGGGCTCGGTACCCTCCTTCCTCGAGTATTATTAGGGCTCGGTACCCTCCTTCCTCGAGTATTATTAGGGCTCGGTACCCTCTTTCCACGAGTATTATTAGGGCTCGGTTTCCCTCTTTCCACGAGTATTATTAGGGCTCGGTTTCCCTCTTTCCTCGAATATTAGTAGGGTTCGGTTCCCTAGTTCTCGAATATTAGTAGGGTTCGATTCCCTCTTCGTTACCATACAACCATACATCATACCTCGAGTATTATTAGGGCTCGGTACCCTTTTCGTAACCATACAACCATCCGTACCTTCTTTTATTAACTTTATCACATTCATACACATAAGCATACATATCATACTTACCTTAACTTAGCGTTACAACCTGACAGTACGTGCAATATCCGAAGATCGTTCACGTACCGTCAAGCCATCATTCATACATTTCACATTATTCACATAAGGCATACACTTATCTCTTAGGATAAGCGTATTAACAAACATATTGAGTATGCACACAGCCCCGAAAACATAGCACATAAATGGGGCTAGAAACTCACCTGAATCCTGTTACGCTCTCCGTTAATCGTTATTCCCTTCCTGAGTTGTGCACGGCTAACTGTATAATATTTACATGTATCAATTAACTACTACAACTCATGTTGTATTTCTATCTTTATATAACCCACAACGAACGGGGGTCCGGGGGCAGCGCCCCTGGCAGCGGGGTCTAGGGGCGGCAGCCCCTAGCAGGGTCCAAGGGGCAGAGCCCCTGGCTGGGGTCGAGCTGCCAGGTCAGCTTGGAAAAATTTTATTTCCATTAACTGTCTTAACACATTTTTCATTAGATTCTTAATTTATTTTCTAATCGAACTTGACTTTAGGCGAAGTTAACCCTCGGGCGAACTTAGCTCTAGGCAAAGTTAACCTTAGGCGAACTTAGCTTTAGGCGAAGTTACCAGCTAGGCGAACTTAGCTTTACAGCGAAGTTGCCATCAGGCGAACTTGGCTTCAGGCGAAGTTGTCATCAGGCGAACTTGGCCTCAGGCGAAGTTACCAGTTAGGCGAACTTAACTTTACAGCGAAGTTGCCATCAGGCGAACTTAGCTTCAGGCGAAGTTGTCATCAGGCGAACTTGGCCTCAGGCGAAGTTACCAGTTAGGCGAACTTAACTTTACAGCGAAGTTGCCATCAGGCGAACTTAGCTTGCAGGCGAAGTTCATCAGGCGAACTTAGCTTGCAGGCGAAGTTCATCGCTTTGAAGGCGAAGTTGCCCAGACAGCCGCTGTTTTAGTTTCTGATCGGCATTTCGAGCGATTTTAACACCCTTGCTATGGTTCAATATCACCCACTACGCTTCCCGACCATTTTTGGTCGTTTATACACTAAAAAGCTTGGATCTTTAAACTTCAAAGATCAAGAACCATACCTTTTTGGGCTCGTTTGGGTCTCGTTTACTTGCTTAATCACAACCAACCGCTCTCTCTCTCTCTCGGACCTCGCTCTCCCTCTCCTCGGCTGCCGCCGGCGGTTGTAGGTGGTGTGTATGTTTTGGAGTGTTTTTAGGAAAATGATGGAAATGAAGATATTTTGGGGTTTTGGGGGTATTTATATCCCTGAAATCCCATTCTCATTTAACCCATCTCAATTAATCCAAGTCCAAGACCCGCTCCTTACCCGATATTAATTAATTACGCGAAATCACTAAACATAACTTCCTTTATTCATCATTAAAATTTTAGGATGTTACAAGTTTCCCCTCCTTAAAGAGGTTTCGTCCCCGAAACCTAACTGTTACATAAACAAACTAGGGTAAAACTTGCGCATCTCATCCTCGGCTTCCCAAGTAGCATCTGATCCCTTGCGGTGTTTCCATATCACTTTTACCAAGGGTATAATCTTGTGACGAAGCTGCTTTTCCTTGCGATCAACGATCTCTATCGGTTGCTCGATGTAGTTCAATTGTTCATCAACCTCAATGTCCATTAATGGCACGTGAGACGTGTCTTCAGCTAGACACTTCCTCAGATGAGAAACATGGAAGGTTGAATGAATTCCTTCTAACTCATCGGGTAAATCCAGTTTATAAGCTACTTCACCCACACGACCTACAATCTTGAACGGTCCAATGTACCTCGGACTCAACTTTCCTCTTTTCCTAAAACGGATAATTCCTTTCCAAGGCGAGACCTTGAGCATCACATAGTCACCCACGTTAAACTCAATTGGTCGTCGCCGCTTATCTGCATAAGACTTTTGTCTGTCTTGCGCGGCTTTCAATCTTGCTTTGATCAGATCGAACTTTGAAGACGTTTCCTGAACCACTTCTAGGCTTCCCATTTCTTTCTGACCAATCTCACCCCAACACACCCGGGTTCTACATCGTCTACCGTAAAGCATCTCAAACGGTGGCATACCAATACTTGAATGGTAACTGTTGTTATAGGAGAACTCTGCCAGATGCAGATGATCATCCCAACTTCCACCAAAATCTAAAACACAAGCACGTAGCATATCCTCAAGGGTTTGGATCGTCCTTTCAGACTGTCCATCAGTTTGAGGATGATACGCCGTACCGATGTTCAACCTCGTCCCCATAGCTTCATGGAATTTCTTCCAGAACCTCGAAGTAAACCGTGTATCTCTATCAGACACGATCGATAACGGTACCCCATGCTTGGTTACAACTTCTTTGATGAACAAGCTTGCTAACGTTTCTGAGGAGATGGCCTCTCGTATGGGCAGAAAGTGAGCACTCTTGGTCAAACGGTCCACAATCACCCAGATGGTATCATGTTGCTTAGCTGTACGAGGTAGCTTAGTTATGAAGTCCATGGTGATGTGTTCCCATTTCCACTCAGGTATCTCTAGCGGTTGCATCTTCCCATAAGGCTTTTGGTGCTCGGCTTTGACTTGTAAGCAAGTTAAGCACTTACTAACATAATCCACTACATCATTCTTCATTCCTGGCCACCAGTAATCTCTTTTCAAGTCTTGGTACATCTTTGTAGCTCCTGGATGGATTGAGTACCTTGACTTATGAGCTTCATCTAAGATTCGACTTCTAAGATCACCATGGCGTGGGATCCACATACGGTCGAACCTAGTCTTAACTCCATGAGTGTTTTCCATCAACTCATCTTGCTGGCCATAAATCCTTTCTTTCTTTACTAACCCTTCATCTACTAACACTTCTGACTGCACCTTGATGATTTCTTCAAAAAGACTCGGGTTCATGATCAACTTGTATGACTTCACTGTTGCAAGGACTTCCTCATTCTTACGACTTAACGCATCAGCAACCACGTTAGCTTTACCGGGGTAATACTTAATCTCACAGTCGTAATCCTTTATCAATTCTAACCATCTTCTCTGCCTCATGTTCAGTTCTTTCTGCTCGAAGAAGTACTTTAAACTCTTATGATCGGTATAGATAGTACACTTAGTACCGTACAGATAGTGCCTCCATATCTTAAGAGCATGTACTACAGCTGCTAACTCCAAATCATGCGTCGGATAAGTACTCTCATGGACCTTCAACTGCCTAGACGCGTAGGCTATCACCTTCCCTCGTTGCATCAACACGCAACCTAACCCTTGATGCGAGGCATCAGCACAAACAACGAAATCCTCGTCGCCATCGGGTAGAGTAAGGATGGGAGCTTGCGTGAGTCTCTTCTTCAATTCTTCAAAGGCTTCCTCCTGAAACTTTCCCCAACTGAATACTATCGACTTTCGGGTCATACCGGTCAGCGGTGCGGCTATCTTGGAGAAACCTTCGATGAATCTCCTATAGTAGCCAGCTAACCCTAGGAAGCTTCGTATATCAGTCGGATTCTGCGGAGTCTTCCAATTCGTTATCGCTTCAATCTTAGCTGGGTCCACGGTAATCCCCTCCGGATTAACCACATGACCTAAAAATTGCACTTCTCTTAACCAGAACGCGCACTTCGAAAACTTGGCGTACAACTTCTCTTTCTTCAGAACTTCCAATACCTCTCTCAGATGCTCGGCATGGTCAGACTCACTCTTTGAATAAATCAATATATCGTCAATGAAGACGATAACCGACTTATCCAACATCGGCCGACACACCCTATTCATCATGTCCATAAATGCTGCAGGAGCATTTGTTAGACCGAATGACATTACGAGGAACTCGTAGTGTCCATACCGCGTTCGGAACGCTGTCTTAGGGATGTCTGCCTCTTTCACCTTTAGCTGATGGTAGCCTGATCTGAGGTCTATTCGAGAGAACCAACTTGAACCTTGCAGTTGGTCAAACAGATCATCAATCCTTGGCAACGGATATCTATTCTTTACCGTCAGCTTATTCAACTCACGATAGTCTATGCACATTCTCATACTTCCATCCTTCTTTTTCACGAACAATACTGGTGCGCCCCACGGGGAAACACTCGGTCTTATGAAACCTTTGTCGAGGAGTTCTTGCAGTTGGGACATCAATTCTCTCATCTCAGACGGTGCTAGACGGTAAGGCGCTTTCGCGACAGGTTGGGCTCCTGGTATTAAATCTATCTGAAATTCTATCTCTCACTCCGGTGGCAACCCCGGAAGATCCTCAGGGAATACTTCTGGGTAGTCGCGCACAATAGGAACATCTTTCATTTCTTTCGTCTCGGCCGTAACGTTGACGACATACGCCAGGTAGGCACAACACCCTCGCCTTAGCAAACCCTCGGCTTTTATCATCGAAATGACATTAAGCCCAGAACTTTCCTTATCACCATAAACTGTCACCGCACTACCATCCAATGACTTTAACCTTATCATCCTACTCTTACACACTATCTGAGCCTCAAACTCAGACAACCAATCCATACCCAAAACCACATCGAACCCTCCCAAGGTCATAACGTACAAGGTAACAGGGAACTCACGTCCCTCCAATTCTATCCTACAGTCCTTAACCATTTTCATTATTTTAACCGAAGTTTCACTAGCGGTTTCTACTATAAGAGTCTCAGACACTCGGCAACATTTCATTTTAGCTAGGTTACTAAATGTCGTAGCTACAAAACTTCTATTCGCACCAGAATCAAATAATACTAAAGCAGAAATGCCGTTTACTAAGAACGTACCAGTCACAACATCAGGAATCTGCTTGGCTTGTTCTTGGGTTAGCATGTAGGCTCTAGTTCTTGGCCTAGCTTGATCGGCATCCTTTCTTCTACTACCTCCAGCTTCACTCTCGGTACACTCCCTAGCAAAATGACCTGTCTTACCACACTTGTAGCATGCAGGCTTAGAACTGCACTCATGAGCATAATGACCTGCCTTCCCACACTTGTAGCAAACATTCGATCCAAATCTACACTCTCCGGCATGAATCTTTCCACACTTATGACATGTATCCGAACCCTTTCCCCACCTACACTCACCACTGTGTGCCTTGCCACAGGTCTTGCACGACCTGTTCTCCCAAACTCTCGGCTGCTTGTTCTTAGGGTTCCACATCTGGGTACCGGGTCGTTTAGCAGGAGCGACCCATTTCTTTTCTTTCTTCTCGTCTCCCACCACCACATCATCCGCAGCCAAGTCCGCATAGACTATTTCTGCGAGTTCGACAGCAGAATCGAAAGTAGCAGGTTTACTTGTCCTGACTAACATGCGGACTCTCTGTGGTAATCCCCTCACGTAACACTTGATCCTTTTAGCCTCAGTGTTGACCATATCGGGCACCAACCTAGACATTCGATTGAACTCGATGGTGTACTCACGATGTGTCATTGTCCCAGCTTTCAAGTTTAGGAACTTCATCTCCGCCCTTTCAACCTCGGCGTCAGCACAGAACTTCATCATCACTAACTCCTTCAGATCGTCCCACTTTATCTCTTTGATCTCTTCACGGGTCTTCCTCTGCTCCACACTCTCCCACCAATACATAGCCTCATCTTCAAACGATTGGGTGGCATAACCGACAGCTTGATCGGGACGGCACTCGCTAATGCGGATAACCTTATCCATGGCGGTTATCCACTGAAGGGTAGCGATTGCGTCTCCTAAACCAGTCAGGTTAGGCGGGTCACACCCTTTGAAGGACTTATAGTTGCAACCGCCTCGGCCCCTCTTCCTATCATCATCTTTTACAGACCTTTCCTCACTTGAGTCACCCCTTTCCCTATCGTCATCCTTTCCACCATTACCACCAGCCCCTTCTGCAGTTCGTTCACGGCTTCCAGCAGATCTTTCAGGATTCAGGTCCTTCACAGCAGCAACTACAGCTTGAACGATGGCTGCTTGAACTGCGGGGCTAAGTTGAATTTCTTCGTTGTTGTTCTGGTCTCCTCCAGCTGCGCTTCCTTCATTTTCGGTGTGGGAAGCTCCTTCTACCGAGGGTTGCCGGACAAGACGAGGCCTGCCACGACGTCCAGTGCGACCCCCAATTTCAACAAATTCTCCAGCTCCAGCCATCAGTATTCTAAAAGGGAAAACACAAACATCATCACTCAAGGAACTATTTAGTACAAGGATAGTAAGGCTAACAGGTAATAACAGTGGCCAGTTGTGATTAGCTGATCACGTTACTTTCCGTGTCCTATACACTTCCCTTTATGAGTCTATTTGTGCTGGTCCTACTTAAGCAGTTTGTCAAAGTAAACAATCAATTATTCCTATCCCTGCCGTTCACATATCTTTCCTTTCTCATTAACATATATCATTTAATCATACACCTTACCTTTATTGTTCTTGCTTGAGCAACACATGGCATTCTTGAACTGGCATCTTCTTTCCTTTCTTAATTATATCCCATACTCTGTTCGAGTCTAAGCATGTGGGATGCTTAAATCTCTCGAACTTTGCTCTGATACCAACTTGTAAGGCCCCGTTACCGGTAACCCTACTTTCGTGTTGGATTTACTCATAAACACAGTTCTAAATATCAGAGTTAATTAAAACATTTACGCGGAATATAAAACTTTCATAAAACATTACAATATTTCATAACTTGTCTCAAAACATCAATTGTTTTTCACATTAAAACATTAAAATTAAAACATCATAAGTCTTCAGATGCCAGACTCTTGTTCAGTGCCACGTGTCTCCTCAAGCGAGCTGCCTCATCCTACTCACCTGCGTGCATACTAAAAGTCAGCTACGCTGAGTGAGTTCTAGATAATCACATAATCATACCATTCACATAACATTATATTCTTTTATTCATACTTTCATACTTCCTTACTTTCTTACTTTCATACTTTCTTACTTTCTTTTGTATTAACTTACTTTCATATCTTACGTTATAAAGAGCATTACGCCCTACATTCCTCGAGTATTATTAGGGCTCGGTACCCTCCTTCCTCGAGTATTATTAGGGCTCGGTACCCTCCTTCCTCGAGTATTATTAGGGCTCGGTACCCTCTTTCCACGAGTATTATTAGGGCTCGGTTTCCCTCTTTCCACGAGTATTATTAGGGCTCGGTTTCCCTCTTTCCTCGAATATTAGTAGGGTTTGGTTCCCTAGTTCTCGAATATTAGTAGGGTTCGATTCCCTCTTCGTTACCATACAACCATACATCATACCTCGAGTATTATTAGGGCTCGGTACCCTTTTCGTAACCATAGAACCATCCGTTCCTTCTTTTATTAACTTTATCACATTCATACACATAAGCATACATATCATACTTACCTTATACATAGCGTTACAACCTGACAGTACGTGCAATATCCGAAGATCGTTCACGTACCACCAAGCAATCATTCATACATTTCACATTATTCAAATAAGGCATACACTTATCTCTTAGAATAAGCGTATTAACAAACATATTGAGTATGCACACAGCCCCGAAAACATAGCACATAAATGGGGCTAGAAACTCACCTGAATCCTGTTACGCTCTCCGTTAATCGTTATTCCCTTCCTGAGTTGTGCACGGCTAACTGTATAATATTTACATGTATCAATTAACTACTACAACTCATGTTGTATTTCTATCTTTATATAACCCACAACGAACGGGGGTCCGGGGGCAGCGCCCCTGGCAGCGGGGTCTAGGGGCGGCAGCCCCTAGCAGGGTCCAAGGGGCAGAGCCCCTGGCTGGGGTCGAGCTGCCAGGTCAGCTTGGAAAAATTTTATTTCCATTAACTGTCTTAACACATTTTTCATTAGATTCTTAATTTATTTTCTAATCGAACTTGACTTTAGGCGAAGTTAACCCTCGGGCGAACTTAGCTCTAGGCAAAGTTAACCTTAGGCGAACTTAGCTTTAGGCGAAGTTACCAGCTAGGCGAACTTAGCTTTACAGCGAAGTTGCCATCAGGCGAACTTGGCTTCAGGCGAAGTTGTCATCTGGCGAACTTGGCCTCAGGCGAAGTTACCAGTTAGGCGAACTTAACTTTACAGCGAAGTTGCCATCAGGCGAACTTAGCTTCAGGCGAAGTTGTCATCAGGCGAACTTGGCCTCAGGAGAAGTTACCAGTTAGGCGAACTTAACTTTACAGCGAAGTTGCCATCAGGCAAACTTAGCTTGCAGGCGAAGTTCATCAGGCGAACTTAGCTTGCAGGCGAAGTTCATCGCTTTGAAGGCGAAGTTGCCCAGACAGCCGCTGTTTTAGTTTCTGATCGGTATTTCGAGCGATTTTAACACCCTTGCTATGGTTCAATATCACCCACTACGCTTCCCGACCATTTTTGGTCGTTTATACACTAAAAAGCTTGGATCTTTAAACTTCAAAGATCAAGAACCATACCTTTTTGGGCTCGTTTGGGTCTCGTTTACTTGCTTAATCACAACCAACCGCTCTCTCTCTCTCTCGGACCTCGCTCTCCCTCTCCTCGGCTGCCGCCGGCGGTTGTAGGTGGTGTGTATGTTTTGGAGTGTTTTTAGGAAAATGATGGAAATGAAGATATTTTGGGGTTTTGGGGGTATTTATATCCCTGAAATCCCATTCTCATTTAACCCATCTCAATTAATCCAAGTCCAAGACCCGCTCCTTACCCGATATTAATTAATTACGCGAAATCACTAAACATAACTTCCTTTATTCATCATTAAAATTTTAGGATGTTACACATATTACTATTTGGAAATGACATTTAAACCATGGAAGGTGTAAAATCCTGGATTGGAAGTTGCTTTTCCATAAAGGATCTTGGTGAAGCCGCCTATATTCTAGGAATAAGGACCGATAGGAATAGATCATGGCGGTTGATAGGTTTGAACCAAAGTGCATACATTGATAAAATCTTGAAAAGGTTCAAGATAGACAACTCTAAGAAAGGTTTTGTACCTATTCAAAGAGGAACAATATTGAGTGCATCTCAATGTCCAAGCTCAAAGGATGAGCAAGACAAAATGAATGGAATCCCATATGCATCTGCTATAGGATCCATCATGTATGCCATGATATGCACTAGACCGGATGTGTCATGCGCTTTAAGCATGACAAGTAGATATCAACAAAATCCGGGAACTAGCCATTGGATGGCGTTAAGAGCATATTGAAATACCTTAGGAGGACTAAGGATATGTTTTTAATATATGGCTCTAGTGAGGAGGAACTTGCTGTAAAGGGTTACACGGATGCGAGTTTCCAAACTGATCGAGATGATTCTCAATCACAATCTGGATATGTCTTCTTTCTAAATGGTGGTGTTATCTCTTGGAAGAGCGCAAAACAAGACGTTGTAGGCTTGTCCACCACTGAATCAAAATACATCGCCGCCTCCTTGGCATCTCAAGAAGCTGCGTGGATTAGAAAGTTCATTGTCGACCTAGGGGTAGTCCGTACCATTCAGGACCCTCTAGAAATCTTTTGTGACAACGAGGGTGCGATTGCTCAAATCAAGGAACCCCGTGCACATCAAAAGACTAGGAACATTGAGCGAAGATTCAACTACATAAGGGATGAAGCTGAAAAAGGAAATATATGTATTCGCAAAGTTCACACTGATCAAAACATTGCGTACCCACTCACGAAGCTCCATGAAAGGCCGAAGCATGAGGGTCATACTTGTGCCTTAGGACTTCGATATTCTAGTGATTGGATTTGACCAAAATTTTGTATTTGGATATCAGAACAATTTTATTTTAACTCAATCATATGGTTTTGGTTATGGTCATTTTCTTGAGTTATGTTTCATTTTAGCATGTTTAAATCCATGAATAATTTGATTATTCTAAATGTCCGTAGTCGATCATAGTTGTGGGAACAAATATGAAAGTAAGACTATTATGAACTTGGATTGGTAGATATTCATGAGGTATGAATATAGCAAGGGTTTGCTGCCAAGGTTAATAGATATTTATGGGATAAATATTGGACTGACCCGCCCACAAATTTTACTGCATGGAATCCTTGAGATTTGTGATCATAAGTAAACTTGAGTAAAGGCGAACATCATATTATCCTCCGACCTGAGATACATACTGGGTCTTGATATTCACTGACTATTATACTTTGACTTTATTCATCGTTGCTCTGAAATTTATCAGTACATAAAGCTAAGCTCAAGTATAATACAAGGTGATAGTGAGAGACGTATGTAGTCAATAGGGGATTTGTCCCTCTTATTCGTTGAGAGTTAAATGTCTAAGGCCTGATTAGTTAAATCAACAGAGAATGATCACTCTGTGTCTCTGGATTTGACATGACATTTGTGGCAAAAGGATAAATGATAGTTTCACCTAAATCAATTTCAAGTAAGGGACTTGAAGGGGATGATGTTATTGAATGGCAATTCGTCATGCGTATTAGGGATAGTAAACCGTTGTTAGGCGGTATTTACTATTTGCATCAAACTTCTATGTATCTTGTGCAAGTGGGAGATTGTTGGAATCGATCTGCCCAAGACACATATTTGAGTTGATGTGGCTAGTACGTTATGATCCAAGTCGGGTCATACCCAATAACAAGCTAGACAAACCCCACAATATTTATTATTAGATATGATCTAAGTAATAGTTATCAACACTTATGATATTTGGAAAAAGGGTTTTCTAAATATATGCATTTGTGTGTTAAATAAATTATGTGCATAAATTATATTTGAGATATGTTATTTATTTGGATAAATAACAAATATGTATAAGGGAATATAATACAAAAATTAGGTTTGAGTTTTGGGGGGAAAACCCACCCTTTGGTCGGCCCCTCCATCTCTCTCTCTCTCCTTTTGTTATTTCCAATACATGCAATTTTGTTGGTTGGGAGATCACAATTTTTGGGGAATCCAATCTACACTTTCTCTCACACACACAAACTCTCTCTTCTCTTCTCTCGTCCGAAAAACCAAAGGAAGAATAAGGAGATTGCAAGAAGGGTAAGGTCCCTAGCAACTTGGTGTTTGTTGGAGCTTGTTCGGGTATACAAGCTTGAGGATTTCTCCATTGGAATCTAGCCATTCATATCTTCATCTTCTTTGATTTCTGGACTTCAAGGTATGTTCTTGAAACACCCTAAGTTTGTTCTTGATAGTGTGTGAATCGTATTTGGATCCTGGATTGGGTTTATCATAAAATGGTTTTATGTGTATTTGGTAACAAGATTTAAAACATATTATTTCCGCTGTGTTTTTCCTAATAAATTGCTTTATTTGGACTTTGATAATATTGCTAAAAACCCAACAACAACATGTGAAATTATGACAATAGGTCAAGATAGATGGCAATCAGCACTTGCACACGCTTCACCTTGATTGGAACACCTTCACATGATACCATTAATGGAAGGGGGGGGGGGGGAAGAGGGTCAGAAAAACGAATCTCACATTAACAATAATTGGCATTCATGTCGTCCGGCCCCCATGCCGTCAGTTTTCTCGCGACTGTGTAACCGACGATCCACCATCCAACATGACGTTAACGGCTTCCATGCCATCCGCAACGATGCCGATAACCCTTGTGTAGATACCTACAATGGTGGTGGCCTGGCGGGTGCAAAAAGAAACCTAGGTTCAGTTATTGTAGACCATTGTCACGCCATTACAATCAAATCCGACCACCGTGAGTCACATGCGATTTCAAGCAGATTGGTTCCAGGCACCGTAATCGCATGAGAGGTCAACTCCGGTCACATGCGGGTCGGCTTACCAGTATTCAACTCTGGCGTATGCGCGCTACCGCGGATAAACACTCTGCCATATCGGGCCGCATGCGTGCTCCCGCGATTCAACTCCACCATAGCGGGCCGCATGCGCGTTCTCGGTGAGTTAACTTTGCCATTCCATGTTTTCTCAGTGAGATATACACAAACCTTACCTCTGTCTATGAAGATAGAGAGCCTGCTTCTAGAAAGACCTCGACTTTAAAACAAACAATAAACATGCAACTTTAGCAAAAACAAATGGTGGGTGAGTGACATAGTAAAAAATAAACACATATAATATCATAGAACACAATAACAATGTTTTAAAAACCGGTATTTTACTTGTATCGGATTTGGTTTAAAAATGGTATACCCGGTTGAACCGAGATATACCAGAAGGTTCAACCGGGATGAATACATTACCCCTATAATTCCATATAAATACAACTTCAACTAAAAAAACAACTCGAAAGTACATTAATAAACCTCAAACATGAATCAAGAATCACACATGAACAATGATAATCAAATAGAAACTTAATCTGTTACAAAAGATGTAAAGAAACCAACCTTGGATTTGCAGGATACAAAATTTGTTTATTAGCGATTCGTCGTTTACCATGATTACTCGTTTCAGTCTTATCCGCTAGGTTAAAAGTCAATTTTAAAAACTATGGGCCGTAAAAATAAATATAAAAAATATCTTTATTTAAAACCCGTTTGCCGGTTTAAAACCCCTTTGCCGGTTTAAACCAGTGTAAAAAAAACTGGCGGTAGCAAAACCGCCCAAAAATAACGGGTTGTAAATACCAGTTTCCTTACCAAAATCCGGTATAACCAATCTAACCGGCTGGTGCGTACCGGTTTTTAAAACACTGACAAATGCTAAGACGCAACAATACCAACCCATACGTCTCTACGAACTCTTATCCTAGACCATGTTCTCAGAGAGGTGAAACTCTAGCTAATCATGTCTAATCCGCCCCTTCCAAATTAGTTTAAATCTACCTCTGTCCTCCTCCCCCACCATATTAAGGATTTCTACTCTAACGAATAAATTAGTCAACAATTAAGACACTAGTTTTCGCCCCAAAAAAATTAAATTTAATTTCAAGTTTTGTGTATGTTAAATTTTTGAAGTTAGGTTTCAGTTGTCTAAGAAACCAATTAAAAAAAATTATATATATCTAATGAGATATTTGCTTACAGTAGTGTTAGTTTAGAGTTTAGTTATTTAAAAAAACACCACCTATTAGAATCCAAGTAGCCTTTGTAGACGATGTACAGATTGTCAAGTGGCTTTTTAAAGTTGACATTTTTAAGCCGTTAAAAGATTGTTTCACCATTGAAATTAATTAATAGTTTTTCGGTCATCCAAACCTTTATAATTACATTAGAAATTACAATATCTCTCTCATATTCAATTAAATAACATTCTCTATATCTTTAGCATTACTTTTTCACAACCATTTTTAACAAAGATTAGAATATAAATGGGGTAAGCAAAGTTTTTCCAAATATTTAAAAATTCACAACATTTTCTCGTTCTTCTACTCACAACTACTTACAACCTCACCTTATAGTTTACTAAATCTCCTCACAATTTTTTAGAAAATGGTCCGAGAATGCTGTAAGTTGCTAGGTAGTTGGAAATCAAAGAGGTAACTTGCACACAATATTAATTGATGTTATTATTTAATTACATTATTGGCGAGTTAAAATTATAAATATAATTTATTAATAAAGAAGTATTTATATCCGCGCATTGCTGCTGGGACGTGACAAAAACTCAGTAGGTATTGATTCGATTTATTTATGTAAAGGCTCCATGGCAAAAGATGAAAATAAAAAAGTTTTAATTAATTCTTGTCAATATCCACGCTAGAAAATTAAGCATATAAATCTAGTAGGTGCAAAACATTTGCGTAAAAAGTATAAAGGAGACCAAAGTTGATGAGCCTAACATGTAAATGTCAAGTTTAAAGAGGCCAAAGTATATTTTTTTAATAATGTTGATGGGCTAACATGTAAATAGCAAAATTTTAAAAGCTAACGAGGCTAAAGTTTGCTCATGAAAGTTGAGAGGCCTAAAATGTAAAGCTGTAAAACTTAGATGGAAAAAATTCAAAGATCACAACTTCACATGTTGCCTTTTGATATATAAATGATGCAGGAGCATCCGGTCCATTAAGTTGGCCCGGACCATACGTTTATTTTTATTTATAAATAAGATTGTTAGGTCTTTTGTTGAGTTAGTTGATTGATTTTAATAAAGAATTTGTAAGCTTTAAGCTTTGTTAACCGAATCATTCGGTTAGAATCGTTTGAATGAAATCATTGTGTTCTTGAGCCATTTGATTGCTAGTCAGAACTGCATCAGTTGGTATCAAAGCTTTGGTTGTTCAATGGCTCAAGAGCTTTGAGTTTCTCGAGCCATTGATCGCATCCGAAACTGCATCAGTTGGTATCAGAGCTTTTGGTTCTCAAATGGCTCTACGTGGTGTTGAATACTTGCTTGATCGTAGAGTCGCCGACCGAGGAAACGATCAAAGTATTTTCTATTCACGTGCTCGTGGAGAAGATCGATGTCCTACTCGCAGAGTCGCCAACCGAGGCAACGATGGACTCTTTTCCGACTCGCGGGATCTTATAGAGATCCAACGACTCCGACAACGATTCCGCGATCTTGAAGAGATCAAACGACTCCGAAAACGAGTCCGCGATCTCGAATTACAACGGGAGATGCGCAAGACGGAAACCGAGTCGAGCACCGTCGTCTGGGATGAAGGTGGCGACGGAGAGCAGCAGCTGTTCAGCCGTCACCCACCCCGGTTCTATGAACCGATCTATCTCGAAGAGTGTTTATCGGAAGACGAACCCAGATTCGATGAAGATGGGATTGATTTCGATGAAGAAGAATTTTGGCCGGTGAAAAATATTCTTAGCAGAGGTGATGAATCAGTTCCCAATAATTGTAATGTTGAAGATGGTGATTCCGTGGTGGCTACGGGTGAAAAACCGAATGGAGATGGAAGTCACAAGGTTTGTTTGGAAATTTTCGTTATTCAAGGCTCCTGATTTGGACTTGATAATTGAGCCAATAAATCAGGAAATTAAAATTCAAATGAATATTATTTTGTCAAATAATGTTGACTTTCCTAATATTCAAAATGGTATGGATATTCACGTGGGAAATAACATTTGCATAACTTCCATGCATGACCTTTTTAATCATCATGATTCACATGAAGATAACATAGTTCATATTAATCAAGCATTTAACACTCCCAGTCCACAATAACAAATAACCAACATTAAATGGCTGTTTAGCAAGCTGAATCAAAATGATATCATGAGAGAAAATAAGGAGCTTAAAAGTGGTGATGATGGGTCACGTCATGAGTCGTCTCTCAAGGCCCAACCAACACCGGTATCCCAAGTTATCATTAAGGCATCAAGTGTAACATGAGAAGCTACCAACTATGATAGCCCACGAAAAGGCTTTGATGTTTGTAAATGCGTGAGCCCAAAGTTTATAGCAAACAAGAATCGGTTCAGCCATCCCTTCGACCCAGGTGGTACTAGTTCAGAGTGCGGCCAAACGACCAGTAAAGTTGTTTATGTTTAATAAAGTTAACTATAAGCGTGAAGCTGTTTACCGAGTATTTCGGTTTGGGTTATTTTGATTATGATTAATTGTTCTTGAGCCATTTGAGTAAAGCCGTGGAATCGGTATCATTTGGTATCAAAGCCTTTTCGTGGGCCATCATAGTTGGTAGCTTCCCATGTTACACTTGATGCTTTAATTGGCCCATTACTACCTTCATCCGATGTCACAACCAAATTAATATGGAGTCCATTATTTGATTTCAACTTGTCGAATAAGTTTTAGCCAATCTCGCCATTTACAATCTTTTTATTCTTGGAATTATCTTTTCCAATTACCAAATATGCATGCTTCCCACATGGATTACCACATTTATCACCCATCTTTTGAAAATCCATATTAACAGGAGATTTAGTCAAATCTCTGCCAATTTGAATTAAAGTCTTATCTTGCTTGACATAAGGAACAACCATGACCACCCATGGATAGCCATCTTCAACCCCCCACCACTAATCACCACCATAGGAACCCAATTCATCAGGAAAAACAGGCATCAGGGGTACCTCAAGATTCGGTGACTTTATACCAGATTGTTTTTGTGGTACTTTCAGGATTGAAGAAACTTCTATTTGTTCATTCATAACTACTGACCCAAAATTCCTCTTAATATAACTGATATTCATATCCTGATTGAAAAACTTACCTGGTTCATCTTCAACCGAACCAACCCCCACTTTATAATCTTCTACATCCTCATACTCGTCATACACGGGCGGAGACGCATAGATAAAACCAGCGACAAAAGGTTGCTCCTCCTCCCCTCCAGCTTCCTCAAATAACCTTAGTTCTTCATCGAACCTCGGCCCGTCTTCTTCCGATAAAAACTTTGGACCATCTTCCGAGACACACTCGTAATAGATCGATTCGTAGAACTGAGGTGGTTGATAGTAAAACCGATGCTCCTCTCCGTCGCCACCTTCGTCCTAGACGACGGTGCTCAACTCGGTTTCCACCTTATGTATCTCTCGTTGTAACTCAAGATCACGGACTCGTTTTCGGAGCCGTTGGATCTCTTCAAGATTGCGGACTCGTTGTCGGAGTCGTTTGATCTCCTTAAGATCCCGTGGTTCAGAACATACTCCACCGCTGCCTCGGTCGCCGACTCTGCGAGTAGGGCGTTGATGTTCTCCTTTCGTTGAACACATGAATAGGAACCCCTCCTTTCGTTGCCTCTGTCGGTGAATCTACGAGTAAGAAAGTATTCATCTTCATGTCGGCGAATCTACGAGCAAGAAAGTATTCGTTTGTGCAAAACGTTCTTAGCGGGATTACCGTCCAAGAGACCGAGCCAAAGAAAGATAAATAAGTTAACGACTGTGACACAAGGACTGATGCACATAAATATATAACAGTTTTTTCAGATTTTAATGAAGGTCCTACGTTGGTTTTGGATGGCGAGACGGTGACTAAAGGTGACAGATCATTGGCCGGAGGGGATGAACCAACTTTGGAGTCACTAACAATAATGCCAACAATCTCGGAAGAATTAAAAGGTGTCTCGCAAGTTATGGAGTTAATGGATTTCAAATTTCAATTTGAAAATAATGTTTTGACTTTTCAAGGAAAACTTTCGGAATTTAATAAGGAATTAGCTATTCAAATTGGTAACAATAATATTGTTTCCAAACCTATTGATAACTTGCCTAAAATTCATGCTTGCATAGATGCCATGCCTAAAGACGTTACACTTGGAAAGGTTGAAGTATTGTTTTCTAATAATGCATACATGAAAACCATGAAGCAGGAAATAGTATGTGGTACTAATTTACAATGGAGCAAGACAACCCGTGAAGTTGTACTAGTTATGCGATTCGTGATGATAATAATAAATCAGAATCGGGTTGATTTTCCATTTGATCCAGGTAGCTTTGCCCGAAGACAAAACTCGATGACGAGTTTTTTTTCAAGAGCGGGAGTATGATGCAGGAGCATCCGGTCCATTAAGTTGGCCCGGCCCATACGTTTATTTTTATTTATAAATAAGATTGTTAGGTCTTTTGTTAAGTTAGTTGATTGATTTTAATAAAGAATTTGTAAGCTTTAAGCTTTGTTAACCGAATCATTCGGTTAGAATCGTTTGAATGAAATCATTGTGTTGTTGAGCTATTTGATTGCTAGTCGAAACTGCATCAATAAATAAGTTATAAAAGAACATTATAATTATAATTACTTATATAATTATAATTATAGAGTTTTTTTTTTTTTTGCATGACAAAAACAGTTAGTATATTAAAAAAATGTGCGACGTCTCCGGCGGGAGGCTGGACAAATACAAAAAACAAGAAAGAAACCACAAGAGAACAAGCGGAACCATCTAAAGCGACCTGAAGAGCCTCTCAATCATTAGCGCAAAGCAACGGTGAGTTGGCCCAACAGACCAATCAACGTCCTTGTGCTTCGACCTAAGCTTAAACCAACCCAATAAACTCCTTTTAATTTCTTCAACCATGGAACACCATCTCATTCCTATGCTTCCAAATGAACCAGAAAACAGAGTATACAATCGCTGTTAATAAGCGGCTTTCACTCTTACTTTATGGTTCCTCCATAATGCCCAATAATTGTTTCAAAGCTTCTTTCACGTTTACTTTGTGGTTCCTCCATATAACTACATATTAAAATCAAATGTTGGTGTTGTAAGATGGTATATTGGGTCACTTGGCGGCATGTTGTTGGATCAAGTAATATATACCTTTTTATTGTAAATTTGATATAATTAAAATGGTCAAGATCTCATAGCGTTACGAACCTAGCCGATACCGACCGAAAAATTTCGGTCTGTAACAAACCTAACTGATACCGATCGAATTTGTAGTTGGATGTTGGCGAATTTGTTTATTGGGATTAATTCTTGTGCCGTTTATTTGATTGACCGGTGAGTTTACATCTGGTACAAACCTAACCGTTACTGACTGTAGCGTGACATTGAACGCATAACTAGTGCCGTTACGCCTATAACGTTGTACCAGACGTGTAACTAGTTTCAGTGTGTACTTAATGCGGCCTTGAACTTGTGACCATGAAGGTACCCTTGTAATACAACTTTTGACGGGTAACCGGTGCTTGAATGTCTGTAACCGACTATAAACTTATGTAACTAAAGTCACACATAACAGGCGCTGGCTACTTGTGCGGAGTTAGTTATGTTTCAAGCATTGACTCTAGGAATGTACTGGTGTAACAACTCGGATTTTAGTTTAATATTTTATATCCATTACCAGACTCATTTCTAAGTTCGGGAAATTTTATCAATAAAATACCGCATTTAACGAGTTATTTTTATTATTTTAATATTATTGTCTAAATATACATTTAATTATTAAAAACTTTGATATACTTACATATTTAGCTATAAACTATACTTTAACCCATTTTTGTACCCTTATTCTTAGTTGAGAGACCAAACAACAAAGTCTGGATATTATAATACATATAACCCGCAAACCCGTGACCCAATTAGCTATCTTGAGCCACAATTTTCGTCATAATCATGGAAATTGAATCAATCATATTATTATTCTTGCCAAAATGATCTCACCGACACTATGGATTAGGAAATCAAGATCAATATGATACGTAATAGTCAAGCCGTCATAGCATTTTGGCATTATATCTTTTAATGTTCACCATAAATCAATTAAACTTGTCTGGACGATCTTATTCACATTGTGTTTCAAACCCCCAAGGTTAAATTGATTATTGTATTCTGCAAGTGTTCATTCTTCATCGATTTCTAGCCGACTGCTATTATTCGAATTAACCTGCATACAAACATCGATTAAGGTAATTGTTTACATGTCCTTGATCGCCTTATTGTCTGCGACATTAACCCTATGGTTAATCGCCAAGCGTTGTACGATTTGGCCGATTATGATTCTAGGGTTTATTTAATGATCTGGGTTGTTTGGTCCGCATGTTATAATAAATATGTTTGGTGTTATAACCAACTGACACACCAGCTCGGTGTGTGTGTGTTAAGATTCATGTTGGCTGGGAGGAGCGGGTTCGAGTCCCTCCCAGCCTCTTTTTGGCTTTATTTTTGGAAGTTAAGGTTATTTAATATATTAACTAATTTTAATATTTTAAATTATATTATAAATATCAAAAATTTAATAATTAATCAATGTTTAATAAAAACCGACATGTTAACTAGTCACTTTTTTGAACATTGGTTAAAACCATATATGTATGTATGTATGTATGTATGTATGTATGTATGTATGTATGTATGTATAATATAAACGAAACCATAAAAACTTACGTATCGCGATGTGGTCGCACCGCCTTTTTTTGAGTTGCCAGATTTGCTTGATTTTAAAATAGAGGCTTCTCATGCATTTGACCCGAATTCACGGGTATGGGTCTTACCCAACCCAGATATTCTTTAAACGGTTTATAGAATCACATTAAATTCAAAATTATTCTCACCAAATATTGATGTGAAAATCCTATAAAATAGGATATACTAAAAATTATTATATGATATTTTTTTAAAGATGTTATTTATAATTAAGAAATAATTTTATTGTAAAAAGAAAAAAATAAGCGGGTCTTAGGTCTTACCAAACCCAGATAAATTTTAAATCGGGTTATAACATCTTAGTTATTTGTGAAACCCTTTTATCATCAATCTCTAAGTATATTATAAATTTCCTTACAATATATAAAATAAAACTCCAAAAAAGTATATAAAAATTAAAAGCGAATAATGTAAAACAGCCACCATAATACGGGGGATAAAAACTAGTGTGTGTGTGTGTATAGGTATTGGATCATTTCAGAAGTTTTTTTACAACGAGAAGTGCGAGAAGTGAATGTGTAACTCCATTAATCTCTATATTCACTCACTTTCTTATCGTGTAGGTGCATACGTATGTGTTTATATATATATATATATATATATATGGTGAGGTTATTATAAAAAGTTAAGAGTGTCTAAAAAATGTAAGAATAAATCTGGAGCATTAGATCTTAGCAATCAATGGTTAAGATGGAAAGTTGAGATACTTTGGAGTGTGTTTTATTTTAAAGGCCAAGAAAGATTTGTTAAAGGGCATAATCATCTCATGTCTTATATTATATAAACATAATTACAAATTTTGTCCTTTAAAAAAGCCAAATTACGGTTCGTGTCCTTTTTTGAGTTTCCTTACAGGCGGTGTCCTTTAAACATTTTTTTCCTACACGTTATGTCCTTTACGCTAACTGGGTTAGAAAAACTCAGTTAAATGACAACATGTGAATGGCATGTGAGAGCTTTTTGGTCATTACACTTTTACTCTTATACTACCAATTAAACCAAAACAAACTGAGTTACAGTGGGTCAAAACTCATCTTCAACCATCAATTAATCTTCTCTCTCCCTCCAACCTCCTTACTTGGTCACCACTCCAATCACCATACCACAACCACTCCGGCCACCATACCCCCACCCACCCCCGTCGCAGAGAAGGTTTCACAAATCCCAAACCCCTAACCTAACCTAACCTAACATAACCCTTATCCTTACCCCAGATATTCCCAAATTGGCATCAAACATATGGTTTGTAAAAGCATCAATATTTGACAGATCTGATGATGGAAAAGCGTCGATGGAGATGGATTTTGAGGTGAATCAAACGTTGGTGGTGGAGTATGGTGACTGCCATGGTGTTTCAGTTCTGCTCAGATTTTCCGGCGAGCCCACTTCACCTAACAGATCTGAGCGATCGGCGCGAGTGGGGTTTCCGGCGAGCCCAATTCCATAGATTCAGTTTAAGGGGTAGGCGGCGGTGGTGTTTCCAGCGACAGTTGCAGGCGAGTCGGTGGCGTTGGACTGGTGGCGGTGGCTTCAGGCCGACGAAATTTAACGGTGGTGGTGGTTGTTTCCGGCGAAATCCGGGCAGATCTCGAACCACCATTGATATTCCTGCGAGCTCTGGGCATATCTCGAACCACCACGAAATTTAACGATTGAGTTTGTGCCTTCTATCTAAGTAAACAACGACGGGAAAGGGGGTTGGTTTGGTGGTGGTCACGGCTGAGAGAAGGGGGTTGGTAGTGGTGGTGGTGGTGGTGTAGAGAGATAAGAAGACGAGAAGAGAAAGAAGATGAGAAGAGAGAGAGAGAGAGTGTGTGTGTGTGTGTATTTGAACCACTTTGTTGTAATGACCAAAAAGCCCTCACATGCCATGCACATGTTGTCATTTAACTGAGTTTTTCTAACCCAGTTAGCGTAAATAACATAACGTGTAGGAAAAAAATGTTTAAAGGACACCGCCTGCAAGGAAACTCAAAAAAGAACACGAACCGTAATTTGACCTTTTTTAAAGGACAAAATTTGTAATTATATCTATTATATATGAAAATATTTATTAAAGCTTTAATTATCATATTTTCATCCAAATTTAAAACTTAATACCAAGAATATCCATAAACTATATTATGAACACCAATAATTAACACAATAACATAAATACACACTGTATGAAAAAAGCTTGCTGAACTACCAGAAAAACACATAACGTAAAACACACTAGAACATCAAGAACACATGACGTAAAACCCTACTGAATTACAGTGTGTTTTAAAATAGAACACCAAATTTTAATCAAAAATTAGAAAACAGTTCTAAGAACATCAAGAACACAAACACACTATGTTGAACATGATGAACAAAAACACAATAAATATCATACTAAAAACACTAAAAAACACTACAAGTATGAGGTAGAACAAATCAATCCATCAAATCGATATTACAAAAGGCCTTTCAAAAAAATAAGTTTAAAACATGGATCGAGGCACCTTTTCATCGTGGATTATTTATCAATATTCAAATGAATCATACTTTCTTGATTTTGGAGTTGTGATTTGTGAACCAGACAAAAAAGTCGAAATAGAGAGGCATTGATGAATGATAAGGCATGCAGCATCATTTATATATATATATATGTATATATATATATATGTATTGGTTTATTTCAGAAGTATTCTTGCAGTGAGAAGTGCGAGAAATGATACAACCAATCATATCTTTTCTTATTTATTTTCCATTAAATTATCCACAAGGGTATAAATGTAATCTATCATTTATGTTAATTTTGGTAACTATTAATTGCAAGAGGTTTCAAATAATATTATTTATTTTTAGTTTTTTATAACAAAATTATAAAGATTTTCATTATCACCATTGACCATGTTCACAATTTTAAACATCAGAATACCAACTAAGATCAAATAGAATATTTGTATAGAGGAAAATATTCATATTGAATGAATAGTAGTTATTAATGGCATCACATTAATCTAACATTATACAGATAAGCTATATAGAAATCACAATAATATTAACAATATACATGTATCATTGTATGTAAACATGGAATTCCACTCATATTTAGACATTCTTTATAACATTAACAACAACAACAACATTATTTACCACAACTTAATATTTTCCTTGGACAATATCATAATCATGTTTCATGAGCTGCTTGAATTTCGCATGTCATTTTCAAGCACATCCTATATTTTCCAAAAACAAATACCATAAATCAAGTAAATGTATTATAATATTTTAATAAATACGTTTTTTTTAAATATATTTATTCAGCATAGCCTACACAATAAACATGTTCATCCTACACAACAATTTACATATATGAACCACGCAAAGTAAACATATCTATCCTACACATTTACTCGTTAACAATAATATCCTACACACCTTACACACTAAAAAAAACTTATCATATGCATCCTACATAGTAAAAAAAAAAACTTATCCTACAAATCATACACAGGAAAAAAAAAACTTTTCTTACACACCCTATACAGAAAAAAAAAAAACAATCATACACACCGTACAGAGTAAACAAAAACTTATCCTACATACACCTACACAGTAATAAAACTTATCCTACACACCGTACACAGAAAAACATATCCTACACACCGTACACAGTAAACAAAAACTTATCCTAGATACCTTACACGGTTATAAAACTTATCTACACACCCTACACAGAAAAAAAACATATCCTACACACCGTACACAGTAAACAAAAACTTATCCTAAATACCCTACACAATAATAAAACTTATCCTACACACTACACAGTTAAAAAATACACTTACCCTACACAAGTACACAACTGAGATGTTTGGTGAACATTGTGTTGTTACCTTTTTACAAATTGATCCAATATAAAAATCATAATTTTTTGATTGAATATTCTCGGTAGATAATCCCAATATAGGCATCTATTTAATGTTGTAAAACTTGATTGAGAAAAAAAAAATATGTAAACGACATATAATTATGAATCCTTGAACCTTAACAATTTGATTTAATAGTAAAACTCATAATTTTTTGATCAAAGTGAATAATGTCAACGTAAATTAATTTAGGCATAATTATGGGGATTTGATAAAAATGATGCGTTTTTTCTTTTCTGCCTAAATATATTTGGCGATTTTGCCCTTTCAGATTAATAACCACCATATCAATACCATTTGTAATTACAAAAATGCCATTTGTATTTTGTACCATTGATTACATTTATCAACGACTAAGATTCACTTCTCGCATTTCTCGTTATAGTTTTACTTCTCGCATGATCTGTCCCATATATATATATATATATATATATATAGAAGGGTTATTCTAAAAACAAGTAGTTTCCTAGGAAGACTAAGAATAAATCATAGCTAGCCATTGGATCATGTTAATCAATGGTTGAGATTTAAAATTATCAAAAACCGTCATAGTTTCCTAGAATTACTCTTTTACCATTATAACCGACATAGTTTCCTAGATTTGTTCCTTCACCATATGTTGTAATGCCACATGTCAAAAATCTATTGGTTCTTACCATTTTTAGGAAACTCTTTATTTTTATTTGAACATATTTCTATATATATATATATATACTAGGTTATCGACCCGTGTACGACACGGGTGAAAATATAGAAATTTTGAAGTACACATATATTCAATTTGAAAGGAAAACATATTTTTTAATATGCTTTTTGAGATGGCAATATAATTTATAATTGCAATTCATATTCATATGGAAACAAAGCTATTAAAAACATAAATTTTCAAAAAAGTAAATTTTATAGTACGATGCTTACAAACATATCTGAAAACTTAAAAACATAAAATTCATAAAATATTAAAAGTTTTCTTATAAAACATATTTGTTGTTTTGTTTGTAGCTATACCTTGTTGTCTAAAATAAACATTTTAACACCGTATTTACTCTTCACTCTTGATCAAGCTACATGCAGTTGACCTTGTGTAAAAACCGGTCTCTCAAGTATATCTCAATCTTGTGGGAGACCGGCTTTTACTTTTGTTAATGGTAATTGCAAAACAAACTATAACGTGAAACCGTCTTCTGTTTAACTTGTTCTTCTTGATCTCTTCAATCTTCACTAAGGGTTATTGGAGCAAGCAAAGTATACTCTGGTACTATAACTTGCTCGAGATTGAACTTTGCTTGGAGAAATACTTAGAATAAATCCATTTACTTCTCACATGCAAACTTGAGATCCTCATTTATTTTATCTTTGCTCAACCCACCAAGCTTGCTTGTAAACTTGGTTTATGCTCAGACAATCAAGTGTCTTGTGTGAAAACTGTACTTGATAGAATACCAACCTTACTCGCATAATATAATTTGCTCGGGAGAGTGAAAACTTTGCTCGAAGTGCCTGAATTTGCTCAAGTTCCATACTTAGCTATTATTGAGGAGGTTGAGAAGATTACAGCCTTTTCTTATCTATTTTATTGACCCAATAAAAAGGTAAAAAAGTATATAAATTCATGATATGATTTCTGTCCGAATAACAAATTGGATTAAACCAAAAATACATAAAAACACGCGGATATAAAATAATATACTTCAACTATTTTATTATTAATTCAAATCGGCACATAACACTGAATACATAAACCAACCATTTAATTTAACTCTAAGCTTTATCTTCGAGGCCCATAATTCAATTCACCTTTTGTACTTCTCGGTTGTCCAAACTAAACCGATGTATCTATGTGAAATCGATATTGTATCCTTTAACTTATGTGGACATAAATTACGCTAAGTGCATAAAAAGTTTTATTAAGTGTTGTACAAAAAACCATTATAGGTCAATCCAACCCGTGCCAAAATGTACATGTATTTGAATAGTTACTTAACCTATTTTGGATTGTAACTGTATTAAAACAACCTATCAACCCCTGCATTAACATTTTGAACAAAATATGCTAAGATTAAAAAAAAAACATTAATCAAGTTATAATTATTTAGTTAAAAAAACAACCATATCAATACCTCTCAAAGATCAAACATCCCTATCGACCTTATTATGAAATAGATAAAAACCTTTCATCTCTAACAAATTATGTTTTAAATCTAAACGTTCTATTAACTAAACCAACCATATTATTGAAGTGAAAGATCCAAACCGACCAAATTTCTAGAGTTACCAAAAGTAACGATAAAGTTTCGAACTTCCATACGGGCCAATTCAACACCGAACTTTTGAGGGTCAACAGGCCCGCCCCTATGGACAACAGGCCCATCATTCTTTGAGCATTCTACTTTCAACACACATATATATTTTCTTTGCCATTTCTTCTCTTTCTAGATACAAGATTAGCTTATTTATTTTATATACTTTCGTAATATCATGAACCCGTCTAACACAAAGTAGATTATGGTGTAGAGAATGTCATATTTTACATTCTTCTTGGCTAATATCTTCTTCAACTTGAGGCATGCCAATATGCCATGACTGATATATCCTTGTCCTCTCCTATCCAAAACAAGAAAACAAAATAAAATAAGATACAAAAGAAAAACCCGTTGATTAAATATTTATTGTTAAAATGATATAATCAGAGTATTAGTATTATGAACCAACAAAAAATAGATTATGATGTAGAGGACGTCATATTTTACCTTCATCTTGACAAATATCATCTTCAACTTGACTCGTGTTATGACTGATATATCCTTGTACCCTCCTATCTAAAATCAGTAAAAAAAACAAAATAAAATATGAAAGAAAAACCCGTTGAATGACATATTGAACTTTAAATCATCGTATCCTGAACCAGTCTAAACAAAAAGTCGAATATGGTGTAGATAATGCCATATTTTACCTTTCTTTAGGCAAATATCGTCTTCAACTTGGCACGTGCTATGACTGAAATATCCTTGACCTTTCCTTCTAAAACCAGAAGGAAAAAAAAATAAATTAAAATATGAAAGAAAAACCTGACCGATCATTTTTCCATATATGTTATGCATGAATACACATATGTGCTTAACATCGTTTGCCTATGATTCAAATCCAACGTTCGGTAGAGTTCGTTAGAGTCCCTTCCTTTTTTTCAAAATTTTATATATTAATGAAACGATACTGAAAACATACCTTGATACGGTGTGGAAGATGTGAGTCTTAGACCCAAATATATACAATTAATTGATAGTGAGACATGTGATAGATGAGTATTTTAGAACACATAAACAAAAATAGAATGTATTTAAAAGTTTTTAATTGCAATATCAAACAACTGTAATTGTATTAACATCATTTGTAAAAAAAGGAAAGGTTGCGAGATTAAAGGCATAACACAAGACAAGTTTTAAAAATAACTGTCTATTTTGAATTTTATACATAAAATAAGAAATGTCAAACCAAAATTTAGTTAGTTACTGTGTATATAATAAAAGTTCTAATTTAATAAGTAATATTTGGTTGTTTCCAAATATATAAAGCCAAGTGAGTGTCTAAATTTTTAAAAACTATTCAAACTTAGGTCTATTGTTATACGTAGATACAAATAATTGAAATTTAAAATAACAACTTTAATGTTGGTATTATAATATTTGTTAATCTTAATGTTCATATAACATATAATAACTATTAAACACAAATTGATGCATAATTAATAAATTGTCATGTTTGGTATCTTCAATATGTATTATTATATAATCAAAATGATCAAATCATAAGACCTGTAAACATTAAAACCAACTTTATTTACTCTCATAAGTCCTAACTATCGATCTTATCGTCGATCACGCTTATTTAGCCAAACTCCGGTGTCGATTATATTTGCAGGATCTAATGAAATCATCATAGGATCGATGTAAAATAATGGCCGATTGAAAAGAGGGATTTGGGTGATTAGGTTAAAAGGAATTGAATATCAAGGAAACCGGGTATTGAAGTTGAAACAATTGAATATTGAAAAGCTGGTTTTGAAACTTAAAGTTAAATGCTTACATTAATTATTAGTAATTTAATTTCTTTTTGATATATTTAATTGTTAAGAAAATTAGAGAAGTGTAAGATATATTTGGAAACAAAGGTAATAGACCAATAGAGAAGAGGCATGTGGAAGCAATCTCATTTGTTTTAATAGTATAGTAGGATATATAGAAATATGTTTGATTTTTTTTAGGGAATTGAATGTCCAAAATAGCAATCTCATTAACCACTTAAATAAATACCTTATTTAATCATTTATAAATTGGACAAGATCACCCTAATGTGTTATTCTTAATCCAAAAGTCAAAATCTTTTCTTACACTTTCTAAATATTTAATATTTTTTAATTTAACATTCCTATATATAACCACCATATACTTGAAAACATTGAAAACTAATATCTAACCATTTATCACATTTAATCAAGGGCTTATAACATTAGTGGCATGATTGTATATATTATGAAGTGTTTAAGATAAAATATAAGAAATGACATTTCAGAAAAAAAAAAAAAAAGCCCTAATAATCTTCCATAATTTATGTTTCTCTCTCCCCTCTCTTAAAACTCTTATTTTTGTTTCCTTTTTTTTCCTCTACACGTTTCTTTTTTAACCAAAATTAAAAAAGTTGTCAACAGATGCAAATTTACTGCGTAAAGGTGACGCACTGGTTAAAAAACAACAAAATCTTAATATTTGAAATAAAATACTAATTTGACATTTACGCAACTCATTTATCAATCATTACGTGGAATACCTATGTAACATTAAAATCCATGCAAATACAATGGAAATGTCACCAGCCGTTAAAATTATATTAACTAAATAAACACTATTTCATATATGTACCAATGGTGTTACATATATATATATATATAGTATCATAGCAAGCGTTGATACATATGTGTACCAGCGGCGGTACATATGTGTATCACCGATTATTGTGTAGTTCATTATGTTTGTGTAGTTCATTGTGTTTGCCATATCGGTCGTTGTTCGTGGTTCAAAACCAGATGTTACGATAATTGCTTGACCCATCATCATTATATATTTTAAGTTTGGGAGTGGTTTTCGCTCAACCCTATCACAGGCCTTCCGTTTACGATCAACTCATAAATATGCAAACCTAGGACTTATTGTTAATACTATGAGACAATTTAATGTTACAATTCGTCACAACCTGCTTAAGAAAAAAAAGGATAAAAGTATACTAAATAAAACTAACACCATAAATTTTTCCTGAGTACTCCATATTATTTTTTAAAATGAATCAACAATACTAAGAAGTTTACTGAAAACCATTAAATATTATTGCATGGATTAACAACTAAATTTCGGTAAGAGATTTATTGGAGATTCATAAGACCCCGGGGATGGGGTCCGGGAAAGGGTCGTTTTTCATGATATAGTAATTATCGCTTGCTGGAGACTATGGAAAGCCCGTAATGAGAGGATATTTGAAGACAAAGAAATCAAGATAGAGGAAATAGTAGGTGATATTAGGTCTCTCGGATTTTTATGGTTCAAGAACAGGTCCAAATGTAAGTCTTTAGTTTGGTCAAAGTGGTGTAATTTCAGTTATTTGTAATTGTCGGGCTACTCTCCGGCTTGTGGAGAGGGGTGTTGTCTCTCTGTGGCTTTGGTTTTGTTTGTTTATAATATATACCGTTCGAAAAAAAAACAACTAAATTGGTTGTCCAACTCCGGCTCATTTTCCGGCAAAGGTCAACCTCTAGATTTGTTCCCATTCGAGCAAATCAAAGAGGGTTGACGGCTGTAGGAGACGGGTCAACTCGATCATGGCGAAGATGGACAGTTTGTGTCAGCAGATCTGGTTCCGCGGAATCACCAGTCTACAGCGGTTGGCTTATGCTATTTTAATTTCTCCGACGATGATGGGTTCAAGAGGCTGATTAGTGATTTGAAAATGACACGACATACATCTTCAGTCATGGCATTTGAATCAAATTCACTGATCAAGGTTTGGGGTCACGAAAATAGGTTTAATATGTGGAAGAGAGAGACTGAAACATCTTGTAGGTTTAAATCACATGTATACCCTTAACCAATAAAAAAGAAAAGAACAAAACAAAATTATATGATTCGTTGAGAGTGGTTTTCATAGTTTTTAAGTTAGGAGGTGGTTTTCATTTGAACCCTACCCTATATATGTCACACCTAGACTTAAGGCCTAAGCGTATGACCATTAGTTGGTACCTATTTTGCAAATATATCAGAGTTGCGGGTTGTTTAACGGAAGTCTTTATAATAAAATATTAATTTATTTGGAAACCTTCTCAGATAGTAATACCCGAGCATTTTGATTTATAAACCTTGTTTGATTTTACAAATAATGTTTAATCTTGTTTACAATATTTTTAAGCAATCTTTACCTTGTTAGCGTGTAACTTCATGAATGGCTCTAAATACTTGCTATCTTTTCTAACTTCATTTCCTGTAATGGGGGGGGGGGGGGATACGTCAGCGATATGCTGGTGAATCGTTGACTCCACTACTAGAAAAAATGGCTTCCATGACATGCGCACAATGACACGCATCGATTTATGTCGCGCAATTGTGCGCGTCATTAACACAATGTCATAAATTTGAAAATTAAAAGATTTATGACTATCATTTTTGTGTGTCATTAAACAAGTGTCGTAAATTGCAAAAATAAGTATGCGTGTCATATTTGTGAGTCATCTTTCACTCAAATCTCCAACCACAGCCATAAATGCTTCAAGACCCATATTGACCTAATAAATACCAAAACCTACAGCCATCTTTCTCTCTTGTCTCTAAACATCACAACCATGCACGATTCATCTCCAAACACCACCGGCCGGCCACTAATCCATCACTACCACGAACGCCATCATCCCCATGACATTCAGCCACCAGATCCAGCCACGTAGGCCATCACCACCACGCCATTCCGTCACCACCACCACCATCCACGAACGCCGAAATTTTTGAAGAATTGAAGCAAAATTTTGAATATATTGAAGGAATTTTTGAAGGATTTCATCTTCTTCGAGGTATATGTCTTTAATTTTACCTTATTCTACTATTAATTGGCTAGGGTTTAATAATAAAGTGTTAAAGTTATTTATGAAACATATTTACACGAAGATTGAGTTAGAGAGGCCGACTGGTGCCGGATGTTGATGGTGTGGTTCTGTTTGGTATTATCATCTCTGATCTATGGTGATGATTTATATATGAGATATCGTCACTTTTTGGTTGTAATTACAAAAGCAAATAATTGTTGTATTAGCAGTTTCATTGTTTGAATGGTTGGTATTTTTAATTCTACATATCTTACTTCACATGATCTGTGTGTTTCTCTGTTATGTCGATACCTAGAGCCCTATATTTGATGCTGTAAAAACTAGTTATGTAATCGATTCATACCAGTTTAATTAAACATTATTTATTTTTATACATGAGTTTGTTGTTTATGCATTTTTAAGATCATTGTTTGGCTTGGTAGAATCGGCGGATGACAAGTGCAAGGCTCTCCTTGCAACCGCTGTTACAGTCATTGTGGGCTAATAGAGCTCTGAGACGAATCATTGTTTTTTAATTTCATTTTATCTCTCTCCATGTTAACTTTTTACAACCCAGGCCTGTTTCGACCCGTTAACCGACCCATCTTGGCAACTCTACTCTACACACACTGAATGAATAAGCAAACTACAAGGGTAAAAGACAACCTTTGCAAGTATTATTGTTATTAGTTCATATTTGAACATAATAGTTGTGTAAGTAATGGGTCAAAACTAGCTTGGTGTTTTATGCATTGCAATAGCTACATTTGTATCCTTCGTTTTCAATTACATTTAATTTTCAAAACATGCCACTTATTGCAAGGTGTTCTAAATCTTGAAGGATTTTAATCTCCATAATGCCGTGTAGTATCTGTTCGATTGTTATCTATCTGTTACCAAGCAAAAAAACTACTTATTTTGCATGAATTGATTGATTTATTTGAGCAACCTATAGCAAATTTCTAGTTGGTTCATTCTTCATTTGTAAATTTAATTAAAAGGCACATGCATCCTCTTTTATCAACTAATCCACCAGGACCACCACCACATATTCTTTTATCATGTGCATATTTAATTTGCAGGTCAACCAACATTTTTTCAGGAAGACATATGAACCAAGATAGAAGTTGCAGATGCTTAGGCACAAAAATTTTCAAAACATTACCCGGATTCAGCAATGGAGACAGAGGTATCCTATGTGACTATTTCACACGTTTGAAACTTTCGTTTATTTTTTTTATATAGAAGTAGGGTTTTTAGTTAAATCCTTTAATTTTTTTTTCTGAAACGGATCAGGTCATTTGGTTCAAATGAGTAAGTTTTATGGCGGGTCGGTTTGGTTGATAAAGGTGATTATGATATCATATATGTGCCTCTATTTCTTAACAACCATTTATTGTTATTTCAATTTTATTCAATTTGATTTCCGCTTTAGCATATAAAACTTATGGTATTAAAAGGGGCTTAGGTGCTTCAGAGTTTAAAATCTAAAATTTGATGTGAGTTTTTGTGATGCTATTGGCGGCTTTTCGGTAGTTTTACTTTGAGTCGGTTTAGATAATAAAGGATATAATGATAACTAATATGTGAGAAAAAAAACATAAAAAGGTTTCAGATCAAACGGGTCATGTTTGCATTGGACTCACCAACCTGCGAACATGGCCCGTTTAATACTCCTTTAGGGATGCTGTGTTTTTCAAAAGAAAATAGCTAGCATTAGAAAGTCAACATATTACATATAATTTAGTGCAGGCAATACATATGTTGTTCTAACCTTCGGTTCAGTTTTCATCATCATCGTCTTTATGCGATTCTTTGATTTTAGGTTTTGATGGGCACCTTCTATCTTCTATGTACTTGGTTTAAGTTGTGAGTGTTTAATACTGTTGTTATTTTGATTAATGACACAGAGTGTGTGATTGCATTATTTAGTTATACCCAAGTCAGATTTATTTTAGATATTAGGTTCACTCGTATGTTCTAATTTGTTTTGGTCTCTTTAAATTATGAGACTTCTTTCTTTATTTTTATTAAATTAGATGTATTTTATGTTATTAACCAGTTACATAGTTATTGTTTCAGAAATTACAACCACTGGATGTTAACAACTGGCTGAGATTAGAGACAACTGAAGACTTTAAGGATGTAATCAACAGAGACAGATTTCGACGTTGTTCGAGAAGATTGGTCGGCGTATACGCACAGTTTATATTTCGTTATTGATATGTATTATATTAAATATTAACCAACACTTTTGTTAACTTGGGGATTATATGTAATATTTTGATTCATGATGTTTTTAATTTAGAAATGAAATGTATAGTTTTGCTGCAATAATTTGAGTCATTAATTTTAATATTATTAATTATGCAATAAAAAATAGAAATTAAAAGTTATACAATGACATGCATAAATGCATGTCGTTAATTGGTGTCGTAAACACAAATATTGAAAGCGTGTCATAAATGCATGTCATAATAGTGTGTCACAAATAGGTGTCATTAAAGTGTGTCATAAAATATGACATGCGGGAAGCGTGTCATATTCAATTTATGACAGGGGCTTCAATGACACACATTTTGTCATAAGGGCCCTTTAATGACACGCAATGCTTGTCATTGAAGGCGTTTTTTATAGTAGTGCTTTAAGAATATTTAATAAATCTTTGACTGACTAACAAGATAGTTTTCTTGAACAATCTCAGCAGAAACGTCTCTTATTTCTGAGATTTGTACCACTTGTCATACACACACAATTACGGTTTTCCGGGAACTGATGCCCATTGGAGAACTTTTATTATGATTTCTAGTCTGCAGCCATGTAGCCTTGATTGATAGACTATACAGACTATGTTTGAATCCAGACACATGTGTACTCGATCTAAGTTGCTTTTTATTTTATATCTTGTATATTATAGGGATCATGTAATCCCTTAAATCTTTGTATGTTAGAGATCATGTAATCTCTTATAAACATTTGACTGACTGTTTAAGATAACAACCCGTTTATCTTAATGACTGATTGTAAAAGGTTTAACGTATTCACCTGTGATTCTCTGTTCTGAATGATGTGGTGATCTTGTTTGAATTAAAACCTTTGTGAATGATTTGTAACATATAATAAAATAATTTATATAAATATCCGGATCTCTTCATCCGTCTACAGACGTTTAGTCTGGTTTTGATAGCTTTAAACCTTGATTGATCATTTGTTAGACTAAAATATTTATATCTAAAGTCTTTCTATTTATTTGCTAACCACGTACTGAGTTTCTTCTTCATGAAGAAACATCTATAATAGGTTTCTTCTTCAAGAATAAACCTCATCGGTCTATAACCTTTATTTATGAATTTTTATGTTTCTTACTGATGAAGAAACACTATTTTGACTATACCCTTTGTAAATATATAAGTTTGTATTTCTTAATCATAAAGAATATCATTTTAACTATTACCTTTTAATTTAATCAAGGTCTAGGCTATACCCCCGATTAGGGTCTAAGCCTTGTAATATAATAAAATAATAACTTAGGTAGAACCCCTACCTTACACGGGTATTTAGAGTTTATACGTCTATGCTTGTATGAGCAGGACTTCTACTCTACGCCGCGTACTAGTGTTTAAACCGTCGTAAATTCGGGGTTTGGCACGCACTTCGATACTCGACATGAAAAATGAGGTAAAGTGTGTGTGGATGAGTGTGTTTTAATGTGAAGGAGAATATGCCGTGAACCCCTTTATATAGGCTGAAATTGCTTCTCATCGCGTATCGCGATGGCCTTCTTAAAAGGGTCATCGCATATCGGGATCACTCATTATGTTCAGAGTACAACGTGTTGACACATGGCCTGCCACGTGTCGCCACGTGGTTGACAGGCGTCAACGATTACTTAACCTGGTCATCACGTATCGCGACGGCCTAAGGTTTAGGGTTGTCGCGTGTCGTTACATCGTCCTTTTTGGGATTTGGTGAGACATCCATCGCGTAACACGATGTCTCCTTGATTATTCCCGTTACGTATCGCGATGGGCTGGTATATCAGCATTTCATTTTTCAAAAATACTAAGGCGGCTCGCGGCGATGAGAGCGCGCAAAGTGCAAAGTGCGTCATCAAAGCGCCACATTGCGCCCACCCCCAGAGCCTGAGCCCGTGTGCGTCGGCTGCTTCACACCCTCCGCTTGCACCACTGGGTGCGTGCTAGGCATAAAATAATATTACTATGGAAAATCTTCTCCTTATAAAGAGCTTCCAAATTTTCGTACTTTCCATGTGGGATGAGTTTTATTTTTCTTATTTATACCCATGTGGAATGCTTCCACATCCTTCCATCTTTCCATGTGGGATGAATTCTTTCTCCCATTTCCTTAATATGGGATGGATATTTTTATTTCTTTATTTTCTTTTTATTTCCTTATCTAAAATTTTCCATTAGTTTATTTTTTAGAATAATTTTGATCCTTCAACTTTAATAAGTTGTCAAATTTGTATCGAAATTTTGGAGATTTTACATCCTTCCCACATTGGAATGAATCTCTTCCTCGAGACTCGTTGTGGGTGATTTCTTGTTTATCGATTTATGATCAGATTCTATATAATCTGTTTCTCGAGTTTAACTCGAATTGTTTGAATGGTTTCAATTGTTGTTAACTTACATCTTTGAATGATGTTGTCAATTATTAGTTTAGAATATCATAAGTAAATCATAATTAAATTGCTAAGCATAGTATCCAGTTGTTTTTAACTATTTACCTTATCTTTTGTATTCTAAGCATTTACTGATGTTAACTAGATTGCATCTTGGATTTAGTGCATCGAATCCTTTAGTTTAATCATCTCGATAACTTTCGAAATATCTATGCTTGAGTCATGTAATCCTTTGCTTCATGAGCTTTGCGGATTCTTTCCTCTTTATGTCTATTAATTATTTCTTTGAGTTTTCAAATTTCGGATAATTGATTTTCTTTGAGTAGACATGCTTTTATTTCTAGTTTGCTTCATCTGTTTGTATTCACCTTTCTATAGTTGATGGATTGTATTTAAACATACAATCTCTTGAATTTCGAATAATTTTCGAATTTAACTATCTCTTTTCTTTTGAATATAAGCATTCTTGTGTTAAGACACGATATGTATGCATATCTTTCATTATATATATTATGGATTTAAATACTCTGTTTCTATTACAAAACTTCTCTTTTTAAAAATGAGTTTACAAGATATTTACAAGAGTTAACTAATACTATTAGTCATTTCTAATGCCTTCGGATCTTGAACATTCGTTTGGCATACTCTTGTCTACTTCTATTCTTGATTGTTGGATGCATCTTGTATGTTTAACAAATTTATTTTAGCATATTCTTTCTTAGCACCGTTTTCACTTACGTTGCTTGTCTTTTTCGGAGATTTTGTGCTGAAGTGTCCGTTTTCTCAACAACCGAAGCATACAACCATTTTCCTCCTGCAATCGTCTTTCGAATGACCGAGTTTCTTGCAGAAGGTACATATTACCAATGGAATTTTTTGGGAAAGTTGTTGGTTTTAAACACTTCCCGTGATGTCTTCTGCCACAACTCTGACAGATTGGTCTTGTGAATTTAAACGAACCTTCCTCTTTTTCTTTGTTTTTCATTGCTTTATTTTCCTCGATTCCTTCATTCTTTCTTTTGCCATCTTTGTCTTCCTCTTGATTTCTGATTAGAACATTCATGAGATAACCATCTAATTCCATGACTGAATCAGCAGTTTGAGGCAAATGAGACCTCACCATGTCTCTAATTTCCCGAGGTAAACCCCAAATATAACGAGTCACTTTGTTGGATTCGGGTGTTACCAAGTGTGGTACAAATCTACAATACTCACGAAACTTAGTGTTGTATTACTTGAGATTTGTGCCAATGACCTTGTGGTTCAAAAACTTGGTTTGAATAAGATCGGTTTCATGCATGGGACAAAACTTTTGTAACATAAGTTCTTTAAACTCTTTCCATTTTAATTGATACAAGGTTTCTCTACCCTTTGACATGATTAGGGTATTCCACCATTCTAAAGCTTCGCCTTTAAAATGTTGCGATGTGTACTGAATCTTTTGAATCACAGTACATTGACAAATGATAACAATGGACTTGATTTCTTCATGCCATTGTAAAGCTGATATGGCATAGGCTTTGAAGTTCTTGAAACTACAACCTTCGATTACTAATTGTTTCTTGAATTTAAGGTTGAATGTTATCAACGTTGGAACTATGAACTCTTTCATCTTGATGTGAAGGATTTCGGTATGGGTGGGCTCTAATTGTCTTGTTTGAATGCTGAGATTTACTTTTATGTATTTCTCCTTTCATTGCTTCGATTAGAGGAGTCATCGCATTATGAATCATTTTTTGCATTATAATCAGATACTGCTCAGGAATCTCCTGTGCAACGTATGATATATCCTTGTTTCTTCTTTGAATTGAAGCTTCGTCATTATTCTCTTGATTGTTTGGGTTCGACATTCTGTAAACAAAATTTGATTTAGTATGAAAGGAATTTCTTATTTATATACTAATGATAGAATGTTTTGCAACAATTGTGTGGCATTGAACAATTGATAAAATAACAAGAGATTTTATTTGGTCTATGAAACATTAATGATTTTGTCGTCTTTCTAGGGGAACTTATTTTTGACTTTGCTTCTTCTTTTTCACATAACCCCAATTAAATTTTTCTTGAGGTTATTTGTTTCGTACAAGGCACAATTTAGTTGATTACTCTTGGTTTTAATAAATGATATTGGGATAATCGTATGAAACGATAATTCCACTATATCATTTTTCAAATATCTTAATGATGATAGTCGATGAGGTTCTTGAGAGGCATCAATACTTTCTTGTTGTATATTCTTGAAATGGCTAGTACATACCTTGTGTATAAATAGACCATGAGAATTTCTATAATTCTCTTTCCATGCCTATTTCATTTAATCCTTACTAATTATTTTATGTAGCGTTGACTTGGGGTTAGTCATGTTTTTGGAATTTGTCCACCTGGACCTTTCCTAATTCTCCTTGCTAGTATTTTCTCACTTCCAGACTTACTGAAAGAATTACTCTCTAAGTTCATGCTATCTTTTCTTAACATAAATTTTAATGATAGTTTTTAACAATTTCAAGGAATTTATAACATATCTTTTATTTATGTTGCCGTTACAAGAGTGCACATATTTATTACAGTTATACTGTATACAACTACTAAGATCTTATTTTCTACTTTTTCTAACGAACAATCAATTTTTGATCTTGTTATCCTTCCTGGTGTTTTTGTCTTTCTCCTTTTCTTTTCGCTTTTCCTAAGTATCCATTTCTTTCTTATGCATTGCTTCAGCTAGTTTAGTGACATTGATTTCACAATGAGTTGAATCATCTTCAGTGTCATACATTTTATAATCCACGTCTTGACTTTCACCTTGAGTGTGAGCAAAGTAAGGATCTTGAATTGTGGGATAATTAAAATATTCATGTCCCCGAGGATTTTCTTCTAGACAAGTCATTATTTCTTTTCCTTTTAACATCATTGGTTTCTTGGATCTACTTGATCCTGCTGCATACGTATTTTGACTTGGAATAATTTGAGCTAGTGGAATGTTAGAATCGAACAAATTTGAATCTTCCTCCATTGCTGTTTGGTATGAATTTTCATCATTGGATATAGAATTGGGAATAAAGATGTTACCATATATCCTTTTTCTTTACTTGGTTGAATCTGAAATGATCCTTGGCTAGTTTGACGATTGGACATCTGTATGAGGTTATGTTAGGGATAGGAGGGTGATCCTATCTTATTCTTACTGTTTATGTCTTATTCGTAACTATTTAAATATTCAATAGTTTAAGCCTAAATACTTTTCAATCAAGTATCTAATTTGCTAAAACTAATAGCTCTGTAATAAGACGGATATTTATCTCTGATCAAAGCCTAGGTAATTAAATACCTAATTCGCAAAGGCCGATGACTCTGATACCAACCTGTCATACCCCGACTTAGGGCCTAGGCATGTGACTATTAGTTGGTACATGTTTTGTAAATATATCAGTGTTGCGGGTTGTTTAGCGGAAGTCTTTATAATAAAATGCTATTTTATTTGGATAGCTTCTCAAATAGTGAATACCCGAGCATTTTGATTTATAAACCTTGTTTGATTTTACAAATCATGTTTAAATCTTGTTTACAGTATTTTATTAATTTAAAAATTGAGCCATATTTACCTTGCGAGCATCTAACTTCATGAATGGCTCTAAATCCTTGCCATCTTTTCTAACTTCATTTCCTGTAATATGGGAGAAAAATATGTCAGCGATATGCTGGTGAATCGTTGACTCTAAAAACATTTCATAAATCTTTGACAGATTGATAAGATAGATTTTTTGATCAATCTTAGCAGAAACGCCTCTTATTTATAGGATTTGTGCCACTTGCCATACACACACAATTACGATTCTCAGGGAACTGATGCCCATTGGAGAACTTTTAGTATGATTTATAGTCTGCGACCACGTAGCCTTGATTGATTGACTATACAGTTTATGTTTGAATCCAGACACATATGTAATCGGTCTGAGTTGCTTTTATATTATATTTTGTATATTATAGGGATCACGTAATCCCATAAATCTTTGTATGTTAGAGATCACGTAATCTCTTATAAACATTTGACTGACTGTTTAAGATAAACAACCCGTTTATCATAATGACTGATTGTAAAAGGTTTAAAGTATTCACCTATGATTTTCTGTTCAGAATGATGTGTCGATCTCGTTTGAAAACTTTTGTGAATGATTTGTAACCTATAATAAAATAGGTTTATATAAATATCCGGATCGTCTCTTCATCCGTCTACAGACCTTTAGTATGATTGTGATAGCTTTAAACTTTGATTGATCAATTGTTTGAATAAAATATTTAGACCAGAAGTCTTTCTCTTTATTTGATAATCACGTACTGAGTTTCTTCTTCATGAAGAAATATCTATAATAGGTTTCTTCTTCAAGAAGAAACGTCATTGGTCTATAACCTTTGTTTGTGAATTTTTATATTTCTTACTCATGAAGAAACACTATTTTGACTATGCTCTTTGTATCTGAAAGCTTATGTTTCTTAATCATGAAGAAATAATGTTTTAGCTATAACCTTTGTATATATATAATTTTGTATTTCTTAATAATAAAGGATATCATTTTAACTATTACCTTTTAAGTTGATCAAGATCTAGGCTATACACCCCACTAGGGTCTAAGCCATGTAATATAATAAAATAATAACTTAGGTAGAACCCCTACCTAATATGGGCATTCGGAGTTTATACGCCTAAGCTTGTATGGGCAACATTTCTACTCTACGTTGCGTACTAGGGTTTAAACTATCGTAACTTCAGGGTTTTGCATGCACTTCGATTCTAGGCACGAAAAACAAGGTAAAGTGTGTGTGGATGAGTGTGTTTTGGTGTGAAGGAGAATATGCTTTGAACCCCTTTATATAGGCTAAAATTGCTTCTCATCATGTATCGCAATGACCTTCTTAAAAGGATCATCGCGTATCGTAATGACTCATTATGTTCAGAGAGTGTCACGTGTTGACACATTGCCTACCACGAGTCGCAACGTGGTGGACACGCGTCAACGATTACTTAACCTGGTCATCGCGTATCGCGATGGCCTAATGTTTAGGGTCGTCAAGTATCTTGACACCACCCTTTCTGGCATTTGGTGAGACATCCATCCCATAACGTGATGTCTCATTGGTTATTCCCGTCGCGTATCGCGATGGGTTAGTATATCAGAATTTTCGTTTTCCAAAAATACTAAGGCGGCTCTCAAGCGTCTCGTGGCGATGCGAGCGTGCGGAGTGCAAAGTGTGCCATCAAAGCGCCACATAGCGCCCATCGCTCGAGCCCATGCACGTCGGCTACTTCGCACCCTTCTCTAGGATCACTAGGTGCATGCTAGGCATAAATGAATATTACTATGGAAAGTTTTCTCCTTATAAAAAGCTTCCAAATATTTCTTACTTTTCATGTCAGATGAGTTTTATCATTCTTATTTACACTCATATGGAATGCTTCCACTTTCTTCAATCTTTCCATATGGGATTGATTATTTCTCCATTTTCTTAAGATGGGTTGGATATTTTTATTTCATTATTTTCTTTTTTATTTCCTTATCTACATTTTTCGATTACTTTATTTTTGAGAATAATTTTGATCATTCAACTTTAATAAGTTGTCAAATTTGAATCGAAATTGTGGGGATGTTACAATATATATATATATATATGTATGTAAATATTATAGTTATTAAAAATTGATAAAGGTTTTTATAATAAAGATTTTAATAAGGTTTTTAATTTAAAATGCATAATATATCTTGTTATTTAACATATTAAAATATAGTTATAAGTTCAAGTATTTTATAAACGATTATATTTTATATAAATATTATTATTTATTATTTACATTATTAATTTAAAAGTAATCTTTATTAATAATAATAAAATATGATAGTTATTATTTCACAAATACCGATCGATCTCAAATCATTGTTAGCATATATTATCCATTTATTAATCCGTAGTTATTTTTCCGTCATTACATTACTTAGGGTTTTCCCGTTGATATATCTCGACGAGCGTGACACTTGTTTGTTACCTTCTTATCACACTCCTTCCTTTGTCTTATTGATAAGATGAGTAATCACTCCCCTGCTTTTACTTGTTTTCCAAACTTCTAGGGACGTATGCGTACTTACATTATGTACTAATTATTAGTATTCACACTAGCAAATGTTAACCTTTTGTGCTATCAATTATGTACCTAATTTGTTATTTGTTTAAAATTGCTTATTTGAACGCATTCGTATAGGTCCGTCATATTCACATTTAGTATGATCATACGACCGTCATAGTGGCCAAAACCCACTTCGCATGGCAATGGTTTTACCAACAATCATTTATTTGCTCATTTGGCTCGATTGTATATCTCATAAGGACAATTTGCTTATTTTTCTCATATTATATTATATGGAACTAACTGGTGTTTTACTCACTCAACCTTGTGTTGACAAATCTATTTTTATTTTATATGCATATGCAAGTTTTAGAATGAGTTGATTGCATGATTAGTGAGGGGCTGTTTGGTAGCCTCTTAACAGTCATTAAGAGACTACGTCTTAATGGGTCATAGCCACTTAATGATTAAGAGCTAGCCTTAAGTTTGAATGATTAATAGGTAACCATTAAGAGGTAGTCTCTTAACCATTTAGATTTAAGGTTACCTCTTAACCATTACGAGGTTATGAGCCATTAAGAGGTAGCCTCTTAATGACTGTTAAGAGGCTACCAAAAATCTTACTTATGTTAGAAGAGCATTATCAAGACTTTCGGTAGCCTCATAACAACCATTAAGAGGTAGCCTCTTAATGAACCATTTTGAACTTATTTATTTTTGCTTTAATGAATTGTATTTGGTTATTTGACAATTGTTGGGATTTGTTTGAATATTTAATTGAAATTAATAGATATTGTCACTTTTGAATTATTGCATGATAGTACTTTGAGAGTTGTGAACAGAGGCGGACATAGGTTATAAGGAGGGTGGGCAGCTGCCCCCCTTAAAATTGAAAATTTAGGGTAGTTTTTAAGTAAAAATCCTATTTTTGCTCTCATGTTCTTCACTACATTTAGGGCAGAAGACATCAGTGAGAGGCACAGAGTGACAGTATGTAGATGATGGTTGTTAGTTCAGGTAGAGTAGAAGAAAGATGAAAAGGTTTAAGTTAAGATGTTGAATGGAGAAGACGAGTAAAAAATGAATAATTTAAGAATTAATATAAATGAATAAGAATAATTAAGTAGGTTGATTTACTTGTTTCAATGAGTGTTATGGTTACAATGAGGCTATGTCAGATTTTTTTTATTATATATATTTAATTCCATTATATTATTTCATTATTTGCATGTTTCAGTTTTTACTTTGTCGTGCAAATTTGATATATATTAGATGCTAGTGATATACCCAGGGGCGGATCTACAGTAATATCGGGTGGTTCCTCGGAACCATCCGAGTTTTGAAATAATAGTGTAATTATATAGAAAATAATAAAGGAACCACCCTATAAATTAGAAAGGAACCATCATATAACCATTTGAAGTGTTTGTCTATCTGGTAACACGCCGGTTTTGTAACCCGGAGGTTGCGGGATCGAATCTCGTTTTTTTAATTTTTTTTCTTTTTTTTACTAACTTACCTAACATCAGTTAAGGTTTTAAACAAACACAAACACATAACCAGCACAAACAAAATAGTGCCTCTCCACCCCTTACCTGATTTCAGCCCCTGACTCGGTCACTCCTGCACTCCGGCAGCCTCACTCAGTCACTCCCGCACTCCGGCACCGTCACTCCGACCATCGCCGTCGGCCATCCCCGTCCTCTGTCAGCCGTCTCCTTACAGTCCTTACTCGAATCCTCTTAATCTCCCACTTTGAAGGTAATTTTACATTTATAATTCATTGTTAAATGTTAATTGTTCTTGACTTCTTGTTAAATGTTAATTGTTCTTAATTGTTAAGTGTTAACTACTTAATTGTTTAAGTTATTTGTTAAATTTAGTTTTAGTTTATTAGATTATTGGTTTTAATTTGTTACTTTCTTAGTTTGTAATTGTTGATTTGTAGGTATGTTGAATGTGAAGATATATTATCAATGTGAACCATCGAACCTTGGATCATAAGCATTTTATTTTTAATTAGTAAAGACTACTGTATAGATATTATGTGTTTTTTAATTTCTAATGACGATGTCTCTTTTATTAATTTATCGTATATTTATTATGTAATGAACTTTTCCTGAACCATCGAACCTACCGGAACCTCAAATTGACCCGGAATTTTTTATACCCGACACGGTGAAATTGAAACATCTAAAAGTAGTACACCGCCCGAAAAAATTTCTGGATCCGCCACTGGATATACCCGCGCGTTGCACGGTAAAATCGGTCAATAGAACTCGGGTGTCGCAATGGTGAGTTAACACGAATTTAGTCAATATTAACTACCTTCGTTAAGGTATTAAAACTAAAACAAAAAATAAATATAAAAATTGAGGTATGCCAATGGGGTGGTGTCGGTTGGTCCCGGACAACAACAGCGAGTCAACACGGATCTAGTCGGTAATTGCTACATTCGTTATGGTATTGGAACTAAAACAAAATGAAAACAACAAATAAAAACTGAGGTGAGCCACTAGGGTGACGTTAGTCAGGCCCAGACGCTGAGACAATGACTTAATGACACTCGTATAACATATTATAATTTTTTTAATAACAAATCTAAAACAATGTTTATTCGGTCGGTAAACCCGGTCGTTGGTAAAACTCGGTTGTTGCAGTGGCGAGTCGACTCATATTCGGGAGTTGTGGTGGTGAGCCGGTAAAACCTGGGCACTGGTAAAAATCCGAGTTTCTCGGAGGTGGCTCAACACAATTGTCGATTTCATTTACATTTGTTATGGCAACGGAACCAAAATAAAGTTCGGTAAAACCCGCGCATGGTTAAATCCCGAGTGTTGTCGGTACTGGACGTTGTGCGGTGAGTCGATAAAACCCGAACATTGTCAACCCCGGACATTATGGCGGTGAGACGACACGAATTCGGTAAAACAAAAACACAAAATGTTAGTTACGAATCTAGAAAAAAAAACCGGTTGGTACAACTTAGACGTTTTAAAAATTGAATTTATAATAAACATGTTTTATAAATGAGTTAAATTTATCTTTATTAAAACATTGCCTGTTTCCCAATAATAACACAAATGAAAAAAAAAAATTGAAAAAAATATTTTTTTGCCCTTGCTTAGAATATGATGGCCCAATAAGGACAAATGGAAAAAAAATTGTTGAAAGAAATTTTTTTTGCCTCTTGTCGAGAATCGAATCAGGGCAGGTCATGAAAACCCCACAGCATTAAACGAGAACACCCACTGCCATCCAGCCAAGAGCTTACTTTGTGTTCACACTTCTAAATATCTAATATATATTAAATCTTGACACAACACTTTTGTGGCACCAAAAGTCACATTTATTATATATAGATAATATATATACACATGCACTTTATATTAAGACAGAATTACAAATATTGTCTTTTATCTTTCCATTAAATTTCAGTGGTTGTCCTTTATCTTAAAAAGTAACATAATTTGTACTTTACGTTTTAAAATGTTACATTGGTTGTCCTTTAGCCCTAACCCAATTAGTTTTTCTCGTTAAGTCTGGTTAAGTCGGGTCATGTGCCTTGCACATGAGGGCAAATTAGTAATTTCATCTAAGTATTAAAAAAACATTTGTATAAGTAACAATTTTCATCTCCTCTCTCTCTCTCTCCCTCTCAAGCCCTTTCTTCTTCCGCAAATCAAACCCACCATCATTACGATGATTCTAAACTTCAAATAGACAAAGTATAATAAAGAAGCTAAAACAAAGTGTGAATCAATATAAGAAGTAAAAACCGTATAGAACAATGGTGGTGATTTGGATTGTTTGTTACCCAAGAGATGAAAGTTCTTTAATTAATTCAAGAAACCGATTGGGAAATTGGAGTTTTTGAGAGGCTTATGGTTTCACCTAGTGCTATCCACCAATTATTCAATGTATTTGTAACAACAGTAACAATCAATTTCATCACTAGTTCTGCCACACATACAATCAACTTCATCACTGTTTTCGCTAGCTCCTCGCCGTCCGTATTTAGCCCCTTACACACAGTCAAATCCAAAACAGAAAACTTCAACTTTCACTAGATCTGAACATATGAATGCGTAAGCTCTGCACAAGCAAATGGTGTCGGAATTTACAAACCGGTTTTGAACTGTGAACTTGAACCCGCTCGACCTGTTTGGCAGTCCTATATAAAATGTTGTAAATCTCCAACTTGATCATATAGAGTTGACGCTGTCTTGCCATTTCAAATATTTTACACCAGGAGGCAACGTATGTTAGATATTTTAGTGTAATCGGGATTGATTTGGTGACCAAATGGATTTATAATACACATCAAACAAGTTAGGAGGTGCGGGCGGCACGCTTGTTTGAGTTATTATAATTCCGAGTGTTCGGTTGGAATCCCGAACGGGGGATCCAAGGGGGCAGCGCCCCCGGTAGCAGGGTCCAAGGGGCGGCAGCCCCTGGCAGGGTCCAAGGGGCGGCGCCCCTGGCTGGGGTCGAGCTGTCAGGTCAGCTTGGAAAAAATTTATTTTCGTTAATATTGTTATGTTAAAAATTCATTAGATTTTGAATTTTTAAATAATTAACGTTTACTTTCGAAATTATTTTTCCCTCACAAAAACGGTTGGGAAACCGTTTTCAACTGCCATTAGCAGTTTTTCCCCATATGAGATTCGTTCATGTTTTTGGTCATATATAATTATTATTATAATTTTTTTTGGTTCAATCAATCCACTCAAAATTATACTAGTTGTTCAAAATTCTCTGAGTTGTATCCGATTAAATTATTCGGGTGAACCACCGAAATAATTTGATCTGAAAGTGCTATCACGCCTCTCAGATTTCCGGGTTTTATACGAAATTTCCCCAAAAAAGATCAAATTATTCTGTGAAGATGGCAAGCGGGCAATCTGTGAAGGAAATGACAAGCAGGTTTGACAAACTCGAGAAGTTCGAAGGGCAGGATTTTCGTCGTTGGCAGAAGAAGATGCACTTTCTTCTTACTACTCTGAAAGTTGTGTATGTGTTGACTACTCCAATTCCGGAGATACTGGAGGAAGACAATTTGGAACAAATCAGGAAGCGTTCAAAGTGGGAGAATGATAACTACATATGTCTTGGCCACGTCTTAAACGGTATGTGTGATTCTCTGTTTCATACATATCAAAACGTAGAGACTGCAAAATTACTGTGGGACACGTTGGAAGCCAAATACATGGCGGAAGATTCTTCTAGTAAGAAGTTTCTGGTTAGTAATTTCATGAACTACAAAATGGTTGATTCGAGGCCTGTCATGGAACAATATAACGAATTGTTAAGGATGTTAGGAAAGTTTGGTCAATATGATATGAAAATGGATGAATCCATTTCTATTTCAAGTATTATTGACAAACTGCCTCCTTCATGGAAGGATTTCAAAAACAATTTGAAACATAAGAAGAAGGATCTAACCCTTGTTGAACTTGGAAGTTGTTTCCAAATTGAACAGTCCATACGAGATATGGAAAATGTTTGGCTTAATGATGATAAGAAACGGGGTGGAGCGTCTGTAAATATGGTTGAGACGGGTGAATCATCCAAGGGAAACACTAAATTCAAAGGGAAACGAAAGTTTGAAGGGAATAAGAATTCGGGTCCAAACAAGAAACCGAGTTACCCTTGCTGGAAATGTGGAAAGGTTGGTCACTTTAAGAAGGATTGTAAAGTGGTGAAGAACAAGAACAAGTTTGGTTCTAAGAACAAGAATGAGGCTGGTCCTAGCGGGTCTAATGACCCGGGAAAGCAACAAGGTCAGAATTTATTTCATTTAAATAATTCTGTTGATAATTATGTATCATTAATTTCTGAAGCATTTTATGTGTAGGATGAAGTTGCTTGGTGGGTTGATTCGGGTGCAACAAGCCATGTGTGCAAGGATCTTCGTTGGTTTAAAGACTTTCAACCAATTGAAGATGGATCTATAATCAAGATGGGCAATGTTGCAACTGAACCAATCAAAGGAATAGGAACCGTGCAGCTTACTTTTACTTCTGGAAAACTTTTACTTTTGAATAATGTGTTGTATGCGCCCGGGATTCGAAAGAATTTGTTAAGTGGCATTGTGTTGAATAATCTTGGTTATAAATAAGTCCAAGAAAGTGACAAGTATATCTTGTCAAAACATGGTACTTTTGTAGGGTTTGGTTATCTATGTAATGGTATGTTTATGTTAAATATTGATATGTCTTGTGTGAATGAATCTGTTTGTGTTGTCTCTACTAGTAATGTAAATTGCATAGCTTCGACTAGTAACAATAATAAATTAACCGATTCAGAATTATGGCATGCTAGACTAGGACATGTACATTATAAACGTGTTAAGGAAATGTCTAAAATGAGCTTAATTCCGGCTGTTAATATAAGCAATGAAAAATGTAATATTTGCAAGTTGAATAAAATAACTAAAAAACCATTCATGAAAAATGTTACTAGAGAAACTAAAGTGTTAGAATTAATATATAGCGATCTATGTGATTATCATGCTACACCGTCATTAGGTAATAAAAAATATGTTGTAACGTTTATAGATAATGCTACTAGATTCTGCTATGTTTACTTGTTACATGCAAAAGATGAAGCTCTTGAAAAGTTTAAAATCTATAAACAAGAAGTAGAGCTTCAACGGGATGAGTTGATCAAAACTTTGCATACGGATAGAGGTGGTGAGTATTTTGATCCGGGATATTTCCAATCAACTGGAATAATACATCATACCACAGCTCCTTATACACCGGAACAAAATGGTGTGGCAGAAAGAAGAATAGGACTTTAAAAGAGATGGCTAATACCATGTTGTCCCATTCGGGTCTAAATGATGGGTTTTGGGGTGAGGCTATGTTAACAGCCTGCTATTTGTTAAATAGGGTTCCTAACAAGAGGAATAAGATCACCCCTTTTGAGCTTTGGCATAAAAAACCACCTGAGTTGCAAAAGTTGAGAGTTTGGGGTTGTAGAGCTATGGTTAGGCTCACTGATCCTAAGATAAGGAACTTAGGGGAAAGAGGTCTAGACTGCATTTTCATTGGGTATGCTGAGCATTCGTTTGCTCACAGGTTCTATGTCATAGAACCGAATGACTACGTGTCTGTGCATACGGTTATTGAGGCAAGAAGTGGAAATGCTGAATATGATGAAAATAGATTCTCATCTATACCTAGACCAAAGGATATTCCAAGTTCTAGTAGTTCTCAAATGACTGATCAAGTGATTGATGCTCCTACAGAACCTAGGAGAAGTGGTAGAGCAAGAAAATCTAAATCATTTGGTGATGATTTTCAACTATATTTGGTTGAAGGATCTAGAGATGGCATTCAAATTCAATATCAATATTGTTTCAATATTGAGGAAGATCCTAAAACCTATAGTGAGGCCATGGCATCTCGGGATGTAGCATTCTGGAAAGAAGCTATAAATGATGAGATGGATTCTATTATGCAAAACAATACTTGGAAAGTAACTGATCTACCCCTTGGATGTAAACCACTTGGTTGTAAATGGATCTTTAAAAAGAAGATGAAAGTAGACGGTTCTATTGACAAGTTTAAAGCCCGATTGGTTATTCAAGGCTTTAGGCAGAAAGAAGGAATCGACTATTTTGACACATATGCTCCTGTTGCTAGAATATCCACCATTAGATTGTTGGTTGCTTTAACAGCAATACACAATCTTGTGATTCACCAAATGGATGTAAAAACAGCTTTCTTAAATGGTGATTTGGATGAGGAGATATATATGAAACAACCAGAGGGTTTCGTCATGCCTGGTAATGAACATAAGGTGTGCAAGCTTGTGAAGTCATTGTATGGCTTAAAGCAAGCACCTAAACAGTGGCATCAAAAGTTTGATGAGATGGTTTTATCAAATGGTTTTGTGTTAAACCAAGCAGACAAGTGTGTGTATAGCAAATTTGATGCTTCTATAAAAGGAGTTATAATTTGTCTATATGTCGATGACATGTTGATATTTGGAACTGACCAAGATCAAGTGGATAAAACAAAGAAATTTTTGTCATCTTGCTTTGACATGAAGGACATGGGGGAGGCGGAAGTGATCCTTGGTATAAGGATCAAACGGGAGAACAATGGTATAACAATTTCTCAATCTCATTATATTGAGAAGATGTTGAAAAAGTTTAATTTTCATGATAGTTCTTCAGTTTGTACTCCAATGGATCCTGCGGGTTAAGCTCTCACCTAATAAAGGTGTTACGGTAAGTCAACTTGAATATTCAAGAGCTATTGGATCTCTCATGTATGCTATGATTAGCACAAGGCCAGATATAGCTTATGCTGTTGGAAAGCTTAGTAGGTATACTAGCAATCCAGGTGCAATGCATTGGCAAACTATGAATCGAGTATTTAGGTACTTGAAGGGAACCATAAAATATGGTTTGACTTACACTGGATTTCCTTCGGTTTTGGAAGGTTATTCAGATGCAAGTTGGATTAACAACATGGAAGATCATTCTTCCACAAGTGGATGGACCTTTCTACTTGGAGGAGGTGCCATATCTTGGGCATCAAAGAAACAAACTTGTATAACTCATTCAACAATGGAATCTGAGTTTGTAGCATTAGCAGCAGCTGGAAAAGAAGCTGAATGGCTAAGAAACTTGATTTATGAGATTCCATTGTGGCCTAAACCAATATCACCAATATCTATAAGATGTGATAGTGCTGCTACCTTGGCTAAGGCTTATAGCCAAGTGTATAATGGAAAGTCTAGACACTTAGGTGTTAGACACAGCATGATTCGTGAGCTAATTATGCATGGGGTGATATCAGTTGAGTTTGTGAAACGTCAATAGAATTTAGCTGATCATTTAACCAAAGAGTTATGTAGAGATCTTGTGCACAAGGTGGCTGTAGGGATGGGTTTAAAAGCAAAAAGCAAAAAAAAAAAGCTCACCCAAACATGCCCTAAATACCTTGGACAAAATACTCCAAGGTGTCTCGTGTCGTTTTTTTCGCCATTTTTAAGTACTCGTCGTTGATGTCGGTCGTACTTCTATAGGCGAGTACGCGTAACGCTGACGTACACTTCTGGATATTGGTGAATCCTAACAGCCCTCATGCGTCCCATTTTTGCTTAAAGTAATCATACTCGCTCTCCAAATCATTGGCAATGCGCAAAAATAAACGTTTAGACATCTGGAAGCGACGTCTAAAAGTCTTCGGGTTCTTGTATGTCGGTGAGTCAATAAAATAGTCGTCTATCAAACGCTTGTTGGCTTAACACATTCTCTTCTCAAAACCGATTGAGGAGCAGAATAAATATATTTAGTATACTTTGCCGCAAGTGTAACTGCACTTGTAACCGCCGCCTTGTCTTCGGCCGTGTGCTCGTTATTTGCAAATATCGATTGATGATGTCGGACGAGGAGAGAGAATCCATTTTGTTGGTGTTTTGAATAGAAATTTTGTAGAGGGAGTCTAAAAATGTGAGGAATTTGTAGATATTGTTTTAGAAAGTTTAAATGTTTGGTTATATATATAGAAAAATAATTATTTTTTTATATATAAATTGAGCCGTTGAACAACGGGTATATTTGACCAAATGTGGAATTCAAGGCAAATATCAAAGGTTCACCGGCGCTAACGTACCTCCGCTAGCTATTGGGTCATGCGCCATGCAAAGGTCATGGCGCTAGATGTTATATCTCCAGGCGCCAAACATTCCCTGACACCTCAAGAATGGGAGAGCCAAAGATCTCCATGAGCATGGTGCAAAAGGAGGTATATTCATCGTAAAGAACGCCCAGCCAATGAGGAATGGACAACACATAGTCAATAGCACTACATAGCACGACATGTCGTCATCAAACGTCCATGATGTCCAGCAACTATCCTTAACGCATGTCCAAGGAACCTGATTGGTGGATTTCCTGACAGGACAGGTGGCCATACTCTCTCTCTCTCTCTCGTCTCCAACGGCTATAAATACCAAACTACCTCTACATGGTAAATGTTACTTATCATAACTATCTAGAAAAGTATTGTATTATAATTACCAATACTCCTTTTCAAGCCGGAGGGTGGTTACTAGAGGATCCCCATATTCCCTCGTAACGAGCTCACGGTATTTTGTTTTGTTGGTGAACTGCTCATTTGCGCCGAAGAATATTAAACCCATCGTGGGAAATACTTAATCATCACCCTCAGACTAAACAATTAGACTGAATAGGGATTTCGTGTTTTTCTTTTGCGCCATCCGTGCATTTTGCTAAAACTATTTCTAACTCAATTTATTGGTTCAAATGAGTGGAAAGAACCCACTAGGGCGGTTGTTCAATCGTTAAACGCCACCCGTGATGAAAACCTGGATGCAGACATTGTGATTGGGAACACCGAGGACATCGCTAACGCGTCCAACCTTTGGCCACCCTTCATAGTAACGAATCCAACCAGGTTACGACCACAAACACAATCACAAACGCCTTTTCCACCAAGCGTTTTTACTTGGTGGGAGGGGGGGGGGGGACAAGAAAAACTCATGGTTAGGATGCAAGAAAAGTTGTCAGCTACCGTCCAACCTAGAAAATTGTTAGGTGGATCCGAGTAGTAATAGGGTAGACGAAGAAAACGAAGATGATGATGAATATAAATCAACTCTTTGTATGCACATAATAGGAGAATCACCATTTTTGAAAACAAAATAGCGAGGTGGCCAAATGATGGCCAAGACGGGAAGCGCAATAAAGCATAAATCTCACGCCATACGGCTTGTTCGCATCTCGACAATCCAGATTAAGAACAAAGCTGGAAAGATCCCGATCATCATGATGCCTCCATAAAAAAACTCATCAAATACCACTCGATGATAACGAGAACTTTTCAAAGCAATACAGGCCAATCACCTTGGCAGGAAAGTTAAAATTTATCAAAAGGATCACGGAGGCAGAACTGCGGAAAAACCAGAAGATACAGCCGACAGTAGGCCAGTATGATGGCCAATCTGATCTGGATGACCATCTACAGACGTATATCGCTGCGGGTTTTGTCTCGGGATGGACAATGTCACTCTGGTGTCACATATTCACCTTAACGCTCATAGGAGCAGCGAGAGCATGGTTTGAACGGCTACCAGAGGGGAAAATCGTCCATCAGGATGACTTGGCCAACAAGTTCACCCAACATATTAGCCAACAACGGTGCCACATCAGTGACCCATCAGATATTCTCAACCTTACCCGTAAAGATAATGAAACAATAGAATATTTCATTACCAGGTTTAACAAAGAAGGGCTCAAAACGTGCGATGCGATGACCTTATTCGCAACCTCACTAGTCGCATGTAATTAAAATATTTATTTTAAATTTGGGATGCTATCATGACGGCGTCTAAACGATACACATGGACATAATAAAGCATGGGGAAAGAGTTGTTGCACACTGACGCGTGTAATGATATCGAATGGGCCCGTCAAGGCAAGAAAATCGGCTATATGTGGTCACGAATAATTTAAGAGCCAAACACAAAGGAAACCACTTCAACTGAGACACCGAAAAATAAACAGAAGGTGCATCCGCATCTTTAAAATAGGTGGACGCCTCTGACCAATAGCCCTTAACAGATCATGTATTCAGTAGGCTTTGAATTCAAAAAGCCTCCACAATACAAAGTAAGGCTGAATACTGATACAACAAGATATTGTGACTATCACGAACAGCACGGCCATACAACAAACCAGTGCTCAAACCTTAAAGACGAAAATTGAAGAGTACGTGCGGAGTGGAAAGTTAGAGCACCTGGTGAAAATCATCCGGGGAGGCGGAAAGAGGAACGCAGGCCATGACGGCGAGAGACAAGGAAAGAAAATTAAGTATTTCCACGCCAACATGATTCTGGATTGCGCCAGAATAAAAAGCGCCAACAGATAGAGCAAGCCACGTGAAAAGAAGGGCAAGTCATCTTCCCAAAGTTGAGAGGCAGCGCTAACTAAAAGGCATCGCTGGTGATCACTGGCATTTTCGGTCACTATAGGACATCCCATTTTGTCGTGGATGCAGGTGCAACGTCCGATATAATGTACCGAGAGTGTTTCAACCTGTTGGAAGAAAGTGACAAGCGCTGCCTCGTTCCCGTGAATGCACCAATAACAGGGTTTAACCAGAGTGTTGAATACCCACTGGGCCTGTTAACTTTCCCAGTCACGCTCCGCGACGAAAACATTCAAGAACGGAATAAGTAGATTTCTTCGTCATGGAAACTCCGCACCCAAACTATGATATCATTTTGGGAAGAGATGCGATGAGAGACATTAATGCCAACCCATCCACGGCGCATGAGATATTAGGAGTACCAACTCCCACGTGGGTGACAATGATCTATGCCAACCGCGAAATCCACCTGGCAGATACGAATGTCCAACTGAAAAAAAACAATGAAGGTGACATGTCATGTGGAACCCGAAAAAGGGGTACCCAATGGAAAATTCCCAGAACAAACAATCACCATTGGACCCACACTTTCTAATCCCACTCTCTTAGAACTCAAAATGTTTCTCATCAATAGTATTGATGAATTCGCTTGGACATCCGCCGACATGACTGCCGTACCGCGGTCAAAAGTGGAACACCGGTTGAAAGTTAACCTAGATTTTGTGCCAGTCGTACAAAAAACGAAGGAATATTGGGCCGGACCAGGCGAGAGCTTGTAACAAACAAGTGCAAAAACTCCTTGACGCAGGAATCATCCGCACGATCCATTTCCAGACATGGGTTTCCAACCCCGTCATGGTACCCAAAGCAAATGGACAGTGGCGAATGTGTATAGATTTCAAAGATCTGAACAAGGCGTGCCCCAAGTATTTTTATCCTTTACCCGAAATATACTTAAAGGTAGACATGCTAGTACCTATCCACTATAAATGTTTTCTAGACGCATACAAGGGTACACTAGATTCATATGGCAACAGTGGACTAAGTCAAAACCGCATTCCATATAGACAATGGCACATACTATTACAAAATTATGCCATTCGGTTTAAATAATGCAGGGTCGACGTACCAACGCCTGATGGATCGAGAATTCAGAGAACAAATGGGGAGGAACTTGGAAGTCTACATGGATGACATTGTTATCAAAAGTAGTGGCGAATTAGCGTTGCTGAAAGACAATGAGGTAACTTTCAAAACGCTTCGAAGGATTAGCATGAAACTCAACCCATGTAAATGCTCATTTGGAATGGAGGAACGAAAATGTGTAATTGTTACTAGAAATGGCTTCAAAGCCAATCCTAAAAAAATGGGAGCTATTATTAAAATGCCTTCCCCTGCCACGATCAAACAAGTCCAAACGCTGAACGGACGATTCGTAGCGCTGAATAGGTTCCTGTCAAATCATGTGGATATGTCTTTCCCATTCGTATCAACTTTAAGGAACTGTCTCAAGAAAACGCAGTTCCGATGGACGGCAGAGGCAGAAGACACGTTCCAAGAAATCAAATCGCATATTGCTTAACTCCCAACACTAACAATGCCTATACCAAAGGAGCCGTTAACAATGTATCTGGCCACATCATATAGAGCAATTGGCGCAGTGCTACTTGTAGATAGGGACAAAGTCCAAACGCCTATCTACTACGTTAGCCGCACGCTCACAAACGCGGAGACTAGATATTCAACCTTAGAAAAACTAGTCCTCGCATTGGTTCAAGTATCGCGTCGCTTGCGGAGATACTTCTAAGGCCACCCGATCAATGTTCTCACCAATTACGGGTTACAAAACGTGCTTTGTAAGCCAGAACTCTTTGGCAGACTAGCAAAATGGGCTATCGAATTGGAAGAACATGCGATAGAATATAAGCCAAGACCCGCGATCAAAGGGTCTGTCCTGGTAGACTTCATCGCTAAGGTTTCGACAGCGTAGGAAAAAGAATGCCAAAGGGAATTGGAACCTCCCAAAGAGCAACAGAAGAACACGTTTGGCAACTGTACACTGACGGTGCATCAAACGATGAAGGATAAAGGGTGGGGATGAAGCTGGTAGACCTAGAAGGCCACGAGTTTACATACGATGTGCGCCTCGACTTCAAAAGTATGAATAACGAGGGGGAATACAAAGCGTTTATGGCGGGTCTCAGAATAGCAAAGAAGTTAGGGGCTAGACACCCGGAAGCCCATGTGGACTCAATGTTGGTGGCGAATCAAATTGGGGGTACATATGAAACCAAAGAAGACAAAATGGCTTCATACCACACGCAAGCTAAAGCACTTATGCTAAATTTCGCAACATGCAAAGTAATACATATAAAGCGAAGTGAAAACAAACAGGCAGATGCGCTTACCAAATTGGCGTCAGTAAGCTTTGAACACTTAGGGAAAGACATCCGTGTCGAATTCATCGACAATCCTTCAGTCCCCGCTAAAGAAGTCTGTGTTGTTTCTACAGGCACCACCAACTGGATGACGCCGATCATCAACTTCTTATCCTCGGGCGCATTACCGGAACAACAAGGAGGAAGCCAGATTGATACTCCATAAAGCACTAAATTATCAAATGAAAGAAGGAATTTTGTATAGGCGATCTTACCTGGGATCACTCTTCCGGTGTATGGATCCGAAAGATGCAACCGAGAAATTCATGAAGGTATTTGCGGAATTTACTGAGGGTCAAGAATGGTGGTGGAAAAAATCATGAACACGGGGTATTATCGGCCATGTATGCCGTGGATGCAGAAAGACAAATTCGCAAGTGTCACGCATGCCAACGACATGCGCCAAATACTCTTCGACCAAAAAAAACATGATACCAGTAACGCCGGCATGGGCATTCCAGAAATAGGCTATTGGTATCACAGGTCCGTTTCCAGAAGCGCCAGGGCGGGTGAAGTTCTTAATAGTCTCCATAGACTACTTCACCAAGTGGACCGAAGCAAAGCCACTAGCAACCATCAAAGCCGCCAGCGTTAAACAATTTATTTGGGACTTCATCATCTACCGTTTTGGTTTACCAATGAATATCGTCAGCGATAATGGTACACAATTCGCAGACTAGCGCACCAATGCATGGCTTTCAAAATTAAACATACATCAAACATTCACTTCCATAGCACACCCACAATGTAATGGTGAATTCGAACGCGCTAACGTAGCATCGTTGATGGTATCTAGCTGAGACTCGATGGTTACAGGTCGGGATGGATAGACCAAGTCACACACGTACTTTGGGCCATCCGCACATAAAAGAATATAGGCAACGTGGAAACACCGTTCAGCCTAACTTATGGAACATAAGCGATGGTCCCGACGGAAAGAGGTCCATCCTCACCGCGTCTTGGAGGTAGATAAAGATAATGAAGCAAAGGCGCATAGACCAAATGCTTTAGGAAGAACGGCAGAAGTTAGTTGAACTGCGTGAGCAGAATTACAAACGCCAGCTCCAGAAATATCGTGACGCAAAAGTCAAAATTTGTGAGTTCTGTTAGTGCACGGTTTTGCGTCTAGAGTCTTTGTATTTATCGTTAACGTTTGTTTATTAATTAATGTAATAATTAGTTTATTTAATAGCTAGTTCGTTAAGTTATAGTCTAGTTCGCTAGGGGATGTTAGCGAACTAGACATTAAATGTATTCCCTCCTGATTCGTTAGGGGATGTTAACGAATCAGGGGGTGTTTCGCTATGTTAATGTATGTAACGAAGGAGACGCTGGTTCGCTAGGGGATGTTAGCGAACCAGATCACCTTCTATATATAGTGAACTTCTGTTCACAATTTAAGAAAAGTTTTTGGGAGCTAATTAACAAAGTGCTGTCCAGATCTCTCTCAAGCTTCACCTTAATATTATACATACAATACTACTAATCTATTGATAATATATACACATATTTATCACTGAATCGATGTTAATCATGAGCTAGATCCGAAAACGTATTAATAGTATAGATACAGATCTGAGATCTGTTAGTTGTAATTGTTATTGATACGAGTTCCAACAAGTGGTATCAGAGCTGTTGGTGCTCGATTTACACTTGATTTGGTGTTTCAATTGTTATTGTTATTAAGTTTTTCTGTTTTAGAGTTTTTGAATCGATTTTGGTTTGAATTAGTTGAATTATGGACGGATTAGATTGAATTTGTGTTGGTTAAGGTATTGGATAGGTGTGGTTAAGTGGAATTGAGGTTTGGATTGGATTTGTGTGATTTAGTTTTGGTTTCGGTTTAATTCCGAAACAGGGAATTGTTATTGGTCAAATTGGATTGGTAATTGATGTTAATTGGCTTAGTGGTATAGTGTACTGGATTCGGAATTGGTTTACGAGGATTTTGGTAGGTTGATTGTGCGTTTTGGTTGAGTAACGAGGTAGTATTACAGATTTGGTATTTTTGGGTTTCTGGGTTGATCTTCCTAATTTCTGGAAAATTATGTTGAATGTTTGAAGATTTGAAGATGAACTTAATTCGCTATCATCTGTATGGTGATTCGCTATATGTTTATCTGTGATTCGTTATCAATTTTGTTACTTCGCTACCTTGTTCGTTAACTAGTTCGTGTGAGTTATTGGTTCGTGTTATCTAGTTCGTTAACTAGATTAACTGATTCGTGTGACATGCGTCCAACTTGGGATTTGTGTCCTAACAACCTTTGCCACGTGGCATAAGGTGTCAGAGTTTGTAACAAACGGTTGTAACAACCTGATTCGCTATAGTGTGATTCGCTAATCAACTGTAGCTGATTCGTTATCTTATTTCGCTAAGCATTCCTTAGTGATTCGTTACTGATTATCATCTGATTCGCTAAACTAATCCTATCTGATTCACTAAGCTAATCCTTTGTGATTCGTTAGGTCAATTCGTTAAGTTGACTTGTCATTCGTTATCTGTTTCGTCATTTGGTTGATTAACCTTATTTGTGATTCGTTAACTTTCAATCTTAACTTCGTTAAGACTTGATTCGCTACACTATTCACAGTTCGCTATAACTGTTCACAGTTCGTTATAACTGTTCACAGTTCGCTATAACTGTTCACAGATTGTTAAATTTTATTTGTTACACTCTTTAAATTTTTGAAACTTTTCAAAGATGGCCGGTATATATGCATTAGCGTCTTAAAACATGTTAATGCAACAGATTTTGTAACTTGATACCGAGATAAGTTCGCATTCTAAATGTCCAAGATTGATGAAGTTCATTGACTTTGCCAAGTGGGAACCTCGGTTTCGTGCACATTTGGGATCTGTTCATCCTGATTGCTCTTACTGTCTTGATGAAGTTTATGTGGCACCAATGATTGGTGATGATACTATTGGGTATACTCCTAAAGCTGTTTCTCAATACTCACAAGAAGAGAAGAAAGCTTTAGAAATCGAGATAAAAGCCTATTCTACTCTGACTATGGCATTACCAGAAAATTTCTTTCATCAAGTTGGTAGTATCAAGAGATGTGCGTCTTTATTTCAACATCTGCGTATGAGAAGCATGGGAAACACAGCTGAGAGTAAGAAAGTGATGCTCAAGTTTCAGTTTCGAAACTTTAATCTATTGAAGGGAGAAACAGTTGAAGAGATGACTACCAGATTTAGTCATTTAATTGCTGAAATGGACAAGAAGAAAATGGAAATTTCTGAAAGGGATAAAATTGACACTATTAAAAGTGTGCTTCCAAGTTCTTACTCAACATTTCTAATGGTTTTGAAAGAGAATGACTATTTTGTGAATGAAGACTTGACGGCACTTGAATTTCTACAAAAGATCGAAGCTAGAGAATACGATCTTAAGTGTTAAAAATCCTCCAAAGAAAATCAAGATCCAGCTTTCTATGGTGGAAGTATGCCTCTTAGTTCAACGATCTCTCCAATCACTGCTTTTCTTACTCATGTTGCAAGTGAAAAAGAATCAACTATGTTTAATGATCCAAAAGTTTGTTTCTACTCTGCTGGTAATTCGGGTGGTTCTGGAAGTTCAACTAATACAAATCCATTTGCTACACCACCTAGTGTTAATATGAAGGAAGCTGAGCAAAACTTTGCTTTTCTGACGGCTTTTATGTCTTCATATGAAAACTTAGTGAGTAGTAAGATTGCCACAAGTGATTTAACAGATGAGGACTACGATCAGATAGATCTAGATGATCTAGAAATCATGGATTTAAAATGGAACATGGCTATGATCGTCCGTAAAGTTAAAAGATTCACGCAGAGAACTGGAAAAGATCTTCCAGCTTTAAACAAGAAGTTGGGTTTTGACAAATTAAAAGTAAAGTGTTATAATTGTCAAGAATTTGGGCATTTCGCAAAGGAATGTGACAAACCAAGGAAAGAATACACTGGTTCTCGTGATCAAAATCAAAATGCTTCTTCTTCACGAGGAAGTGATGCTGAAAAGAAATCATCTTCTTCTACAACACAAGCAATGTTAGCAGATGGAACTGATTGGTCACAACGGTTACTATGCAATGATGTTCAAGCAAATTTGGCTACGTTTGGGTTACATAAAGATTGTCAAGATGCAACTGGTAGTGAGATGTCTTCCGATAATGATTCTGGATCTGATTCTGACGACTCTTGCAACAAGCCTTCCGAATCAATGTTTGCTTGCATGGCCAAGATTAACGAGGTTAGTAATTCTATTTTTGTTACTTCATCTGTTAAAGCATCATGTGTTGACTGTGAATCTAACAAATCTAAGTTAGAAGCATTGAAAAATCAAAATGATAGTCTAATAAGAGAAATTGCTTCTCTTAAGGATACTTATCGACAATCTCTTGAGTCTCAAATGAGATCTCGAGAAAAGATTGAAGCATTGTCGACAAGTAACCACGATCTCAAGGCTGAGTTATCTGTGAAGATGACAATTAATGAACAAAAATTTCAAGAGATTTTGGAACATCGTTCAAAGATAACTGAGCTTGAGAAAGAGGTTCTTGAGTTTAAGAACAAATTGGGGAAATTTAGAAATTCATCTTTTTTGTTGAATGAAATCATTGAGGCATCTGGAAAACAAAAGGATTCTAAGAAAGGTATTGGTTTTGTTGAAATTCCACCACCTTTCCATAATGATTATAAAATTAATCCTTTTGCAAGAAAAGAAGAGGATTTGATTCAAAAAGATTCTATGATTTTTGAAAAACCTAAATTGGTTAAACCTGAAATTGTCAAACCCCAAGTTGCTCCTCAAAAACCTCATGTGGAAAGTAAAAAGGTCTTTGTTGAAAATGTTGACAAAGTGATTATTGAAGATATGTTTGAACCTGAGATAATACACAAGAATAAGAACATTCCTAGTTCTAATCATATTCTTTGCGAACCTCAAGAGTTTGAGGAAGCTGTGTATGGTTCATTCAAATCTCAAGTGAATAAGGAAGAAACTGTGAAAACCAAACCAGTGAGGGCAAAGAAGTCAGTTAAACCAAATATTTCTGACGAGGACTTAATGCGTTTCATTAATCCTCCGAGTTCTAAGTCTTCATTAGCTAGAGTTTTTAAGTTAAAAGGAATGGACACGATGTTCACAGAAAAAGATATTTCAATAAGTATTATCAAACCTGAACTTATTGAGAGTGTTTTTATCAATGATACTTCAAAAATTCAAGAACTTGAACGTGTGTATGCTCAAACAAAAACATCAGTTCAATCTGACCCATTGACTAAGGCAAAACAACTTTTAAAACAAGCTAAGAAAATTAACTTTGTGAAGTCAACTGGGACAGATACACTAAAAAGTTTTTCGAACTGTTCTAATTTAGATTTTTTACTTAAAGAAGAAATCTGAATTATCTGATGAGTTTGCTAAGAGCATGACTAAAAATGTGAGTCATCATCAAACTTCCGGGTCATTCATTCCAAATACCTCACAACAACATCGTGTAGACATGCGAAGTTGTTTCTTATGCGGTCAACAGGGTCATGTTGTGAGGAATTGTAGTCAGCAGAACTATCAGAATTTTCATCCTTTTATCAAGGACAAATCTAAGCCAATTCCGTTGGTCAAGGAGATCCTGAAACGACCTGTGTCGTATGCTGATGATATTCATATTTTGTTCTATAATGTGAATCCTCGGAAGGTTCTTCATGTCAATGAGACACATGGTCAAGTGAAACCAAAATTCGTTTCAACTGAACCCATATGTCAGAACAAGAATTCAAACATTGTTCAGGCAGCTTACTTAAGACGAAAGTCTAGGAAGCCGGTAACTTATTCACAAGTGGCTGAACAACAGTTGAAATCTGTTCAAGTTAATGATCAAGTAGAAAACCAAAAGGTTCCCAAGACCGAGGCCTGGGCTGCCTTTTTGAACTAATCACTTTCATTTGTGTGTAGGGTTCATCCAAGACAATCTCTGGTGAAAACTGGATCATGGATAGCGGATGTTCTCGTCATATCACTGGGAATCTCGACCTATTAACCAACGTAAGAAATATTGAAGGGGGTTATGTAGCGTTTGCTGGGAATTCTGGGGGCATGATCACACAAGAGGGTGAAGTTTCAAAAATGGTCACATTACGTTTGAGAAAGTGAATTATTGCGACAAAGTTGATCATAACTTATTGAGTGTATCGCAGATTTGTGATAAAAAGTACACTATGATATTTACTGACAAAGAATGTCTTATCTTGAAACCGGTTTATGTTATTCCCGAGGACATGGTTGTCATGCGATCACCACGATCAAATGATATTTATGTCTTAAATATGAGTTCTAAGGTATCCACATCGATCGAAATATGTTTTGTCTCGAAAGCAACCGAGAAAGACTCGATTCTATGGCATCGTAGAATGGGTCACATACATGTCAGAAAGATGATTATTTAATGGCAAATGACTTAGTTGAGGGTGTCTCGTTAAAGAATTTTAAGTTATCCGATCACTGCGTTGCATGCAAAAAGGGCAAGCAGAAGAAGAAGACACATCCCTCTAAGTTATTGAATTCTATTGATACTCCTCTTGAACGACTTCATATGGATTTGTTTGGTCCTGTGAATCGTGCGAGTATTTCTGGGGATTGGTATTGTCTTGTAGTGACTGATGATTATTCAAGATACTCTTGGGTGTTATTTATGAGTTCGAAGGATCAAACACTTGGTACAAAACCTTATTACTAAGATCGAATCACTATATAAACAAAAGGTGAGGAGAATCTGAAGTGATAATGGTACTGAATTCAAAAACACTATATTGGATTTCTTTTGTATATAAAAGGGAATTCACCGAGAATATAGTGCACCATATGTAACTCAACAAAACGGTGTTGCTGAACGGAAAAATAGAACTCTGATTGAAGCTGCACGCACAATGCTCGCTAATTCTTAGTTTCCTGTCCAATTCTGGAATGAGGCAGTGAATACAGCTTGTTATATGCTTAATCAAGTTCTAACTGTGAAACGACTCAAGAAGACAAGCTACGAGCTCTTAAATAATAGAAAACCTAATTTAAAGTACCTGGAACCATTTGGGTGTCCGTTTACAATGTTGAAGAAGGATTCGGGTAAATTTGAAGAAAAAGCTATCGAAGGGTATTTCTTAGGATATGCATCTTCAAAGAAAAGGGTCTTTAATTTCACATCTGGTTGTGTTGAAGAATGGTACCATGTGTACTGTCAAAAGTACACAACTCCTCCTCAAGGGAAAGGTCCAGACTGGATGTTTGACTACGATAGTCTATTTAATTCATTTACTCCTTCGACTGAACATATTGACGAAGATCTTGACAGTGATAATGTTTCATCTCCTAAATTGGGAGAACATTACACTAACTTATTTGATAATGTTGTTGTTCCTGAGAATCCCACTCTTCGGATTCATGGATATCATCCACAGGAAAACATCATTGGAGAACTTGATGTGGGCGTTCGTACACGTCATCAAGTTGCTTCGTCAAGTGATAATAACATATTGTGTGCTTACACTAACTTACATTCTTCGGGAATTGTAAATCTTGCTAAATTCTCTTGCTTTCTATCTCAAGTTGAGCCAACGACAGCTCGTAAGGCACTTGAAGATCCTTCTTGGGTAGAAGCTATGCAAGAAGAATTACAGCAATTTGCACGTTTGGGTGTTTGGGACTTACTAGACAAACCTGTTAGAGTCAAGAAAGCCATTCCGACTAAGTGGGTATATAAGTGTAAGAAGGATGATCGTGGGGTAATTGTGAGAAACAAGGCACGTTTAGTGGTGCAAGGTTTTCATCAGCAAGAGGGTATTGATTACACAGAGGTATATGCTCCAGTTGCAAGATTAGAGTCGATTCGAATCTTTCTGGCATATGCAGCTTATAAGAATATCAAGGTCTATCAAATGGATGTTAAAATTGCTTTTCTCAACGGTGAATTACACGAGGAAGTGTTTATTTTACAGCCTCCTGGTTTTGAAAATCCTGATTATCCGGACCGTGTTTACAAATTAAACAAGGCATTATATGGTCTACATCAAGCCCCGAGAGCTTGGTATGGCACGCTCGCCGACCATCTGACTGATAATGGCTTCAAACGAGGGATTGTCGACTGCACTTTATTTCATAAAACTGTTGGTGACGATCTTCTCCTAGTCCAGATTTATGTTGACGATATTATTTTTGGGTCTACAAACGAAACATTGTGTAAGGAATTTGAGAAGTCCATGCAAACAAAGTTCGAGATGAGCTCGATGGGAGAGATGAATTTCTTTTTAGGGTTGCAGGTTCACCAGTCTGCTCACGGAATTTTTATTCACCAGACTAAGTACGTGAACGACTTCTTGAGCCGATTCAAGATTTCTGCTGGAAAAATCCCTTCTACTCCTCTTCCAGTAGGGCACAATTTATCACAGATGAATTGGAGGATTCCGTTAATCCTACCCTCTATCGTGCCATGATCGGTTCTTTAATGTATTTAACGGCTTCCCGCCCTGATATTATGTTTGCTGTTTGTCTTTGTGCTAGGTATCAAGCAAGTCCACGAGTGACTCACCTAGCTGCAGTCAAGAGAATTCTTCAGTATTTGAGGGGAAATCCAGACATCGGGTTGTGGTGCCCCAAGGATGATACTTTCGATCTTACTGCCTACTCAGACTCAGATTTTAGTGGATGCAAGATCAATTTCAAGTCTACTACAGCGGGATGTCAATCTTTAGGAAACCGGCTTGTTTCCTGGAAGTGTAAGAAGCAGACAACGGTCTCCACTTCAACCGCCGAAGCTGAGTATGTTGCAGCCTCGAGTTGCTGTTCCCAGGTTTTGTGGATACAACAACATCTTCGCGACTACGGTTTGAAGTTTCTTACTACTCCTATTTTGATTGATAATTCTGCTGCAATTTCTATCACAAAGAATCCCGTACAACATTCGAAAACAAAACATATCGAAATTCGATATCACTTTATACGGGATTGCTTTGAGAAGAAGTTGATTGACCTTGAGAAAGTACATACTGACTTTCAGAAATCCGATCTGTTTACTAAAGCTTTTGACAAAACGCGTTTTAAATTTTTGCTTGATTTAAACGGATTGAAGACCCTCGCTGATATCCTTAAACAAGGATGACTATCTTTATTTTCCGTCATATTTTTCTTTTATAATTTCTTTTAGTTTTAGGGAGGGAAAATCTAGAAAATACAAAAAGAGTGTGTTTTTTGTTTGTATAGATAAAATCCAAAAACATTAAAAAAAATTTTCAAAATTCAAAAATATTGTGATTTATGTTCTTTAATGTTTTTATTTTAAATATTTAGAAAAACCAAAAACATTTTAAAATTTTGAAAAACCAAAAAGAATGTGATTTATGTTTTGTACAGAAAAATCCGAAAATCGAAAAAGATTGTGAAGTTTATTTTGTTTATAAGAAAATCGAAAAAGACAAAAATATTGTGTTTTTTTAAAGTTTGTATAGAGAAAAACCAAAAAGATTTTTGCAGGCGTTTTTAGATTTGTTTCTCGCTGAAAATTATGTCGGTTATTTAAGTTTGTGAAGCATGCTTGCATGTCTTGGTACTATTATTCACTTGTGAATTGATGGTTAGCCATTTATTTATAAACATAAGTTAACTGAGGCGATTAAATTTATCTTTTCTTTATTTTATGCTCCTCAAAATTTTGAGTTTTTTGAAGCAAAAAGAGAATATGATAGTACATTGATTATCTTGACCCCAAATCCAGCAAAGCTTAAAAGACTGTGTACTTAATTGCATTGGTGCATTGGTAGGTCTTAAAACAACCCAGTAGAGTAAAGTATGTGATATAAACATATAGAAACGCCAAATTGAAAGAGGTGTTAGTCTCTAGCAAAAGTCTCGGTGAGGATGGCAGAAATATAATAACCAGTCATACTGAAGCCTTATATTTGTTGATCACCCAAAAATAAAATAAAGCAAATAACAAGCGTTAGGATTCTTGACACTGTGAGTCTTTATGCGGCTTAATCATCTGGGTATTCATAAGCATGAATATTTCACTCGCTTTCAAGAAGAAAACCCAAAGTTATTAAACTTGATCACCGCTGTACTTCGTACAATTTAAATTACTGACTTGATCAAAATCCGCTGCTAGTCATACAATTGTTCCTCCCTTGCGTGCGTCTTAATACCAATAAGAAACGGATCCCAGGGGATACAATGTATGTAAGCCGACAGATGGACTCGTGCATACTCACTCACAGTAAAGGAAACTTGATGCATTGCTCAAAATTTCAAAATTGGTATAAAAAATTTTGATCAACAATATAATGGTTTAAGTCAAGTTGGGGTGATTTGGCAAAAAATCAAATTAAGCTTGAACCGAGATTAGAGGCTGATAGTTTCTGATATTCTGTCATTTAATTGAACAAATTAATCATATCACAAAAATACTTGAATGTGTGTTATTAGATTTATGTGGATAACAATACCAATGACAGACTTAATGCCAGTCATAATATCGCTGAAATATAAAACTGTGATGGAAGGGCAATTTGGTCAATATGATTCTCTGCTCAAACTCGACAAAAATACAAAAATATATTTTGTTTGATAAATCATTGAAAAACACAAAAATATTGTCTATTTTTATGATTCAGATATTCTTTTGTAAATACATTCTTTATTCTTTATTTTTTACAAAATTCCAAAAAGTTTTTCTCTTTTTCTTTTCAAAATATTTTAAGTTATGTTTCGTAAAACTGAAACGTTTTTAAGGTATTTGGTTGTCGGGATAAAAAGATTCTCGATAACCTAATTTATTTATTTTATTTAATTATTTAACTCATTTAATTATTTAATTTAAAATTAAATAAAAGATTTTTTAATTATAATCTGATTCGTTATTTATGGATAACGAACTAGGTGATTCTTTAGCGAACTAACTTTTGTTTCGCTCATCTAATTCGCTTCCGCACTCTGTAACGAATCATCCCTTCGTTATGCATATTTAAGGAATTACGCTACAAATCATATCTTGATTCGCTAATTTAATGTAACGAATCAGGAAGTGATTCGTTAACCTAAGTTAACGAATTAATTATCGAATGGGCTAATTCGCTAACGTTAATTCAAACGAATTGCCTACTTCGTGCCAGCTGTACCTCGAGTTGCGTGCAAGGTTATAAAAGACAAGAAAAACGAACAGTTCTCCACTGTTCACCTTCTTCCTTCACCTTAAAGTAATCTTATTCAAATTTTTCTCTGAAATTTCAACCTTCACATTTTGACATTTCTAAGATATCTTTGGATTCCTAAGTTAAAGATGTTTATGGCGATCTAATTTTCGTCAAAAATGGTTAAGTTTTGATAGTTAAATTATGTACTTTTATGGGTTTAAGGGTTTCCGAGCTTATAAACCCCATTTATGTTTAATTTGTATTGACAAACTTGTTAATTTAGATATCATTGTGATCGGAATGTCATTCCAATACCCTTGGTGGACTTTAATCATCATTTGATTGTTGTTTGCTGGGTTAATTATGTATCTGGTTTTTTTGGTGTTTATGGTCTGTTTGTTTAACCTAAGTATCTCGTGATGCTGAGTCTCAATCTCATCCATCTTAGTTTACGAGTAGAATTCCGAGTTCAATGAGATCATTATTTTGATGATTCGACGATAGTTATGGCCTAATTGTATCTGTGATTATAATGTTTACTATTGTTGTTCATCTTAATTTTGACTTTGACCAAGGTGGTCAAAGAACAAGTCTTAATTATCATGACCATTCGTTAATCTTAGCGAATTGGGACTGTTTCGTGTCCAATTCGTTAAGATCATATACGAACTAGCTAAGAGAATAAGATGTTACACGAATCAGATATGGATTCACTTAAAATATAATGAACTAGAGTTTAGTTCGTCAAAATTAAATAATAATTCGCTATGTTCACTTCGTTAAAGTATTTACTTGATAGCGAATCGCCTGATTCGTTATCTTATTGTAACGAATCAGTGTGATTCCCAACGAATGACATTTATTAATTAACTTAATTTCAATATTCAATTAATTTAATTAAAGAATTTAAAACGTCTAATACGTGTAAATATATTAATTATACATATACTTTGATTACGTATATACACCATCTATAGATATGTTGATATATTTTGTTATCTCTTCTCATATTCGATTTTCTTTATGCAGTAAAACATGGCTGATCAAGAACAACAAAATCAACCACCACCAGAACAACCTCCACAGGATCAACAAGATCAACAAGCTGAAGTGATCTTATTGCCGTTTGATAAAAAGCACAACATTTGTGCTTATGTTGATCAAGATGTACCTGATTTGGAAACATTTGGAGATTTGTTGACTTTCTTACGACGATCAATGATACACTATGCTATCACTGCTAGAACAAAAGGTGTATCTAAGTATTATCAGACAATTTTGGAACACGGCTGCATATGTTGAAGAAAATCAGATCATCAGGGTTACAATCAATCAAACTCCAATTACAATTGATGTTGCAGTGATTCGCCGAGTACTTCAATTCGATGATAATGACGATTACCCAAGTGAATTTGACAGGTCATTAGTTAGAGGACTATTCACCCGTTTGCACTATAATGGAAATATTCTTAAGTCCATGTTGAATAAGAATGGGGTGTGTGCACCGTACAAGTATCTGCTACACGTTTTACTTCATTGTATGAGTGGCCGAAGGGGTGGTTTTTTGATGAGTGTAGACCGAGTTTGCAGTCGGCCTTTATTTCCTTGATTCTGAACAAGCCGTTTAATTATTCAGATTTAGTATTTGATCATTTGAAGGAATAGGTTCAGCAAACTCTTCAGTCGAAGAAATTCTTGATGTACCCTCATTTCCTACAGCTTATTATTCAAGAATTGATTCCGAATTTGGATATCGATCATACAAGAGTGAATGATGTACTTCATTAAGAACACATAACTGCTGATACCGTTCATCGTATGTTAATTTATAGAAAGGAGAAACCACAAGATAAATGGATGATTGGTCATATAATCAATCCGAATTATGTATGTCCTCCTAATGAGCGCTGGATCCACAATGATTCGGATTCTGAGCGTGAAGGGGGAGAAGGTGGGAACAATGATGGTGGAGATGATGATGGTGATAGTGATGGGAATGATGGTGATGGTGGAGCTGGTGAACGAGCTCTTAAAGAACAACAAGATGCAGTCGATGCTGCTCTAGCTGCCACCATGAAAGCTCAGCTGGAAAGAAAAAGAAAGGGTAAAGTTGTAGCTACTGATGAACCATCAAAGAAGCCCCGTGTGTCTGCTGGGGCTGGGGTAATCATTGAACCCCACCACCACGTCATACAACGCCTCAAAGCTCGGCGGTTCCGCCCACTACTTGCACTCCGATGCTTACGTTGACGACGACGTTGGTGTCACACGAGAGGCTCGGTCTTATTCCTCAAATGGCGTTAACCGAGATACCGAGACCTCCTGCTGCATTGTCTACAGTATCTCCTACTACATCAATGAGACCTCCTCCTCCACCTCTACCTAGTGATGTCTCATTTATGAGAATTACTCGGCCTCAAGGACCTGTTCAACCTGTTCACTCGTCCGTATACAACTTGCCACCAGGTTGTCAAACTGAAATGTTGTTGAATCTTCTCCACCTCTATGAAAATCAAATGGCAGCTGACCGTCAGAACCAGGAAAAGATTATGGAGAATCAACGACGGATGATGGGGTACATTTCTTTCTGTCAAAAGGAAACTAAAGCCCTCCGTGAGATTTACAAGAACAGGAGGAAATTATCCTACAACTGATGTGTAAAGATGATGCCCTGAAGCGAATCAAGAACAATGATGAGGATCCTGACGAGTCGGGTGCTGGGGGTGAGCCGAAACAAGCTCACGGTTCATCTACTGGTGCTGGTACTAGTGGGGGTGAAGACTCGAGCCAACAGATTATTATTTATCAAGATCCAACAGCTGCCAAGCCAATTGAAATGATTGCAGCTAACACAATGATATTTGTTGATGGATAAGGGGTGGTTCGTAGTGTGGTAAACAGAGATGAGATAGAGGTTTGTGAGTTTGTGGTTAGATCCTTGACACGGGAGCAGATTTTGATTCTGCTTGGGCTGAATGACGATCAGCTAAATGCTTTAGAAGCTGAGCCCAATGTTGAGGTAGAGAATGAGGAGGGTTTGGAATTTGATCCGTCAATTCAGATGAATACGGATTTTATTTATGAGAACGAGGATGTAGAGATGGAGGATGTGACTGCTGAAGAGTACCCAGACTTGTATCAACACGCAAACGTTGATCAAGGTGCTCCGGTATTTCATGAAGAAGTAATTAAAGAAGTTGAGGATTGTCTTGAAGTGAAGTCCAAAGGAAAAGGTTTTTATACTGCTAAGCCTTATGATCCGACTGTTGTTGAGATTAAGAGTTGGTTCAGGTTTAAAGCTGTGGGTAAGATTATTAAGGCACATCGCATTGTTGACCAAGAACGCAAAGACACAACAGCAGCTTGGGTTAAAGTAAATCAAGTGACCACCTTCAAGTCCGTTTCTAAGGTACATGGTGATATTGTCTCCTGGCTCTATGATTCTGACCTTAAAGTATGTATAGTCAAGTGGGAAAAGGGTGTCCAGTATTACGAGAAGATAATGGACGTTCTGATATTACCGCGGTGGGATATTCGTACCCTCGCGAGACGTCCATTTATCAATCGTGGGGGTTACCGAACAGCTGAGTGGTTTCACCAACACTTACTGTTCGAGGTCAATCATGGCTTCAAATTCTTCAAGCCCCAGGTCCCAAGACGTAAGCGCATTAACGAGATTGATCCAAGGACCGGCTGGAAGAAACTTGTCTTGAAAGTGAAGCCGCCAAAGACGATGAAAAAGGTTCATGTGAAGACGATGCCTCAACATATGCATCTCTCTTTCAACCGCTGGTACTATGACAATCGTACTGGCGAGGCCGTCATTGTTCTTGGAAGTGGACTGAAGACTGAACTCATTAAGATAATCGACCAGATGTGGTTGGTTAATTTATCAGAGACAGGCAATGATGTGCTATACAGGAAGCAGATTTTGATCGAGCGCCGAGAAGATTACGACCTGGCTGTGCAATTCCAACGAGTCGTTCGTGTGTGTCATGAACATGGAATTCATAGTTGCAGAGACTGGCAGACAAAGCGCTTCAAATAAGTTAAAGACAAAGAGCTCAAGACGAGGGGGTGTCTGTTAGTGCACGGTTTTGCGTCTAGAGTCTTTGTATTATCGTTAACGTTTGTTTATTAATTAATGTAATAATTAGTTTATTTAATAGCTAGTTCGTTAAGTTATAGTCTAGTTCGCTAGGGGATGTTAGCGAACTAGACATTAAATGTATTCCCTCCTGATTCGTTAGGGGATGTTAACAAATCAGGGGGTGTTTTGCTATATTAATGTACGTAACAAAGAAGAGGCTGGTTCGCTAGGGGATGTTAGCGAACCAGATCACCTTTTATATATAGTGAACTTCTGTTCACAATTTAAGAAAAGTTTTTGGGAGCTAAATAACAAAGTGTTGTCCAGATCTCTCTCAAGCTTCACCTTAATATTATACATACAATACTACTAATCTATTGATAATATATACACATATTTATAACACTGAATCGATGTTAATCATGAGCTAGATCCGAAAACGTATTAATAGTATAGATACAGATCTGAGATCTGTTAGTTGTAATTGTTATTGATACGAGTTCCAACAAGTTCAATGCAGGAGATTATGTGCTTCACAACAACGAGGCATCAATGGTGCATGCGCCAGGAAAGTTGTCATCAACTTGGTAAGGGCCTTATCAAATAGAAAAGGTCCTAGGCAAAGGCGCATATGCGCGGATTCAACTCGATTGCTCACCGGGTCCAAGAACATGGAACGTGGCACAGCTGTGAAGGTATTATATGTAAATCGATTTCATTACTATGTAAAAGCGGGCCAAGGGCCATGTGTTGTTAATCAGTGTCCGCGATTGACGATTTTTGTTTGGCAAAAGCATAACATTCAAATACAACAAAGAATATGAGAAATTTTTTAAACAAAAAGTTTTTCATTAACATAAGGAAATATTTCCAAAAGGCGGATACCAACACCCGCCTAACAAGTACAAGGTTTCTATACAAAACTAATCCTAATCTACTTATACAAAACTAATCTAAACGAGGAGAAACATCATAATCAATTATGTCTTCCGCTTCCTCCTCTGTTGGATTGCGATGCGAAGCAGCACCATCACCTGCCACAGAAGAAGGACCCCCCTTGGATGGCTCCAGCAACTCCTTCAGCTTCTGCACTCCATCTTCCTCCTTGGTTTACTGAGCGATGACAGACAAGATGGGAAACGAAATGGCATCGTATTTTGCCTCGACAGCTTGATACTTCGCCTCCACATCAACGCAATGGAGCGTGTAGAGTTCCAGGGGAAGTTGATCTCGTACATGTGTCATAGCCTCCTGGAATCCCGCCTTGTGCCCCAGCTGCTGCGCAGCCGTCACAATCTGCCCAACGCTCTAGGTTATTGCATCATCTGTTATGATGCGTTGGGCAAACTATAAAAAAACATACATAAGAAACAATACAAAGAATAGATATATTGAAAGTGAAAAAAAAAAAAAGAAAAAAAAAGAGGATATACCTTGCGATCGACTTGCTTTAGCAGCTAATCGCGGTCACTGGTGGCGACAACACACTGAGCAGTTAATGACTCAGTGGTCTACTCACGAGTAGTAATCGCGTCTGCCAGCTTGCCGGCATCCACCTTCCTGACTGCCAATTCTTCAACCTGCTTGCGCAGGTTGACGTTTTCTTGTTCATGAATCATACACAGCCGGATCTTCAAAATTGGAATCGTAAGTGATGTTCCACTTGGGCTGATAAGCTTGATCAGCTTCTATGGAATCACGAGGGATTACATTTACATCCTCCACCACACCGCCAGCACCGCCTCCATTGCTGTCACGAAGATCAAAAGATTTACCACTCACAACCGCCCCAATTTGAAAAGGGGGCGACTGAACGTCCTCATCACCGTCCAGGACAAGGTCCTTGGGCGGTGAAACCTCCATAGACTTCAGAAAGTCAGTAAATGATATAGGACCATATGTACCACTCACTGACTTCACTGACTTCCTAGATGGAAACTCAGGCGACTTGTATACGGTCGCCGTCACGGGTTGAAAAATTGACGCCGAAGTTTCGACCTCATGCGGAACAAACAACTCCGCCGTCATAGGCACTGACGTCACAATGTTTTCGGCCACAGACGGGCCAACCATACCCGTTGTCATCGGCAAAGTCATCGATTGAACAATGTGCAAGGCTTCAGATGAGTCTCCCACACTCGTCCTCATAGGCAAACAAACCACCACGCCGCTAGCCGTCAAAGATACACCGTTTGGCGCAACAACTTTCATTTTCCCTTCTTCTCCGGGAGCGCCTTCTGCGCCTCCATAAAAAGCAAACAAGAGTAAGACCAAGTGAAATGGGAAATAAGCAAGAAGTGGACCTAGCTTAAATACATGGAGACTTAACCAGACCACTTAGCTTCACGAACTTGTCAAGACGGGGTTTCTTGAAAAGAGGAACTTCCTCCTCTTCCTTGTCATCGTCCACCACTGTGAACCCCGCTTGGTGGGACAATGAATGCTCCGGCATTCACAGCGGAACCAACTGAGGAATCATGGGACACCAGAGTATGCACAATAGTTACAGGCTGAAAGACTGAAGACAACATAATGCCTTTAGTAACCTGGCTGCTAGCGGTTGGGAGTGAATTTGTGTCCACGACACTCCCAAACTTATCCAGAACCTTTGCGGACGACACGAGAGGAGGGCTAAATGGCACATAAGAGATGGCAATGTCATCGTCATCATCCTCTACAAGGGGCCTTTTATTAGCGCCCTTTGAGAAGGCAACCATCTTCTGCAATCACCTTGTAACTCCTTCCCTCCGCATTTAGGAACGCGCACAATATGAGATCTTTTACCTGTAAAATACAAATACATGCATCAGTATGTTATATGGTTCAAGTAATAGTGATATGGGGTCAAAATAGCTTACCCTTTCACAAAGCTGGGAGGTGGTGGCGGCCGAGGTGGCAGTGTTTGGTTCATTGGAAGGGGAAAAACAAAGTTATGAGCCGTCCTAGTTAGATTCGTCTCCTTCCAGGGACCCAGCTCCCGCCGGTAAAGGATCTTCACACCATCAGGCGAAGGTTGTAACAACAGAAACGGATCACCCACCTCTGAAAAATAGTAATAACTGTTATAACAAAATCAACAAAAATAACAAAGGTTATCACCTTGACAGCCATTTTAGATGTAAAGCACCATCATGGTCTTGCCCCAGATGCGACTCATTCAAAACAACAGCAACGCACGCTCCGGATACGAACGGAGTGGAGAAAGGCTGTCCTTCAAAACATTATCCCAGTCCGCACCAGTATACGGAACTGGTTTAGGTTGTGGAAGCTCTTTACCTTCAACAAAGTGCATTTCATGAGGATGGGTAAACAAATTATACCAGCCTTGCGCTCGGTAACGTAGAAGAAGAGACTCTTCCACTCATGTAGGATCATGGGCATGCCAAGAGCGATGGCTTTGGCGCTAGAATGGGTACACAAACTATAACAGCCTTAAGAGTTGCACCACTTGTAGAAAGCCACCAACTTGTCAGCCGAAGAGGTTATATCTATGCAGTTACAAGTAAACTCGAAATGGGGAAGGCGCTCCATTCTTAGGATGTAGCTGCATCAGATGCAACCCAAACACATTCAAAACCTCCAACTGGAAACATGTGATGGGCAATCGGAAGTTGCCAAGAATAACAAACTCCTTGTACACGACAATCTTGCTGGCAGGAGCTTGCATAACCGTTTTTCCTCGGCAATTCCGGTTCTAAAATGGGGTCAATGCAAAATTCTTGACCACCTCGTCAAATTCAGAGCGCGAAATCCAACACCCAACAAACTCCATTGTATGAGGCTGCTTAGAACCTTTCTCCTTATTCGGCTGAGAAGAACAAGTCATATAGGGAGAAAACCATGAAAAAGCCTAAAGATTCGTCAGAGAAAAGGAGAGTATGAGATGAAAAGAGAGAAAATTGAAATGAAGATGAATAGGAGAAGAATTAAAACACAACACCTCCTTTTATACCCATTGCAATTAATGCCGGGGAGTAAAATCGAGGCAGAAAAGACAGGTAATCCAATAGGAGTGAGGCACGTGAAAAGCAATGAAGAAAAATGTGTTACAGCTGGGCGCGTCACCGGGATTCTCGCCCACGCGTCTGACATAGACGAAAAAACTACTTGCAAGATGTAACCATCGTCAAACATGTCACATCTCCCACGCCCTTATCATGATATTTATTAAATTCATTTCTCTCCGCCAAGAACACGTGTAATTTCAAATATTACCACATCACTTGTTAAAAATCATCAATACAATTATGATTGACAAAAGGCTCCGCATAAAGAAGGTTTATAATAACCTCCCGCCATAAAAGGATGCGCTAAGGAAGGTTCACAATCACCTCCCTCCATAAAAGGCTCCGCCTAAGGAAAGTTCACAATAACCTGCCGCATAAAAAGCTTCGCCTAAGGAAGGTTCACAATTACCTCCCGCCATAAAAGGCTCCTCATAAGGAATGTTCACAATAAACTCTCACCGTAAAAGGCTCCGCCTACGGATCTACTTTACGAAATATTAGCTCCCACAGTGGAATATACCGGGGGAAACCTTCAAAGAACACCCAACAACATCAACTCAGTCCATAACTCCCCTCATTTGAAGGCAGCAATGGACTGGGGGACTTGTCAAGGTAGGGTACTAAACCTACCCATAAACATAACGTAACTCCGCTGGCGATTGGGTCATGCGCCATGCAAAGGTCATGGTGCTAGATGTTATATCTCCAGGCCCAAACATTCTCTGACACCTCGAGAATGGGAGCGCCAAAGATCTCCATGAGCATGGTGCGAAAATGAGGCATATTCATCATAAAGAACGCCCAACCAATGAGGAATGGACAACACATAGTCAATAGTACTACATAGTATGACATGTCAACATCAGACAACCATGATGTCCACCAACTATCCTTAACGCACGTCTAAAGAACCTGATTGTTGGATTGCCTAACAGGGTAGGTGGCCATACCCTCTCTTTCCTCTCTAACGGCTATAAATACCAAACTACCTCCAAATGGTAAAGGATCCAGAATTTTATTTATCATAACTATCTAGAAAAGTATTGAATTATAACTATCAATACTGATTCTCACGCCGGAGGGTGGTTACGAGAGGACTGCCCACATTCCCTCGTAACGAGCTCACGGTGTTTTGTTTTGTAGGTGAACTGCTCATTTGCGCCGAAGAATATTTAACCCATCGTGGGATGTACTTAATCATCACCCTTAAACTAAGCAAATAGACTGAAGGGGGATTTCGTGTTTCTTCAGGTGGGATCGAATGAAAATTAGTATAAAAGAGAAAACTTAAAAACTCTAAAAGAATTATTTTTAACTTTTTTATTTTTTTTAGTTTATTTGTTTTCCATTATTCTTATATGTTGATATTGTCAAAAAAATAAAACCCTCGTCCGTGTTCTGCATATGCGCAATAGTGTGTATTATATATATGCAAGAGTGTTGTATTAAATAGAATACAACATTATTACACATATCTGATACACACCATTGTATATATTCTTGTATATACGCAACATAAGACTAATGTATAGATCGAATACACATTAGTACGTATGTGTACTACAACACTAATTCATATGTGCACTGCATCGTCTTTTATTTTCTTTAATATTTTTTTTTGCATATAATACAACACTGCATCACATATAAATACACAAATACTGAATATATGCAATTAAACAATATTGAACATATAAATACACAATATTACATATGTGAAATATAACAGTATCACACTGTAATACGTGTGTGCATTACAACGTTTTTTTTAATTTTTTTATTTTTTCCCGGCGAAGAGTAACTAAACATAAGATGAATGGAAGAAACAAAAATTTGAAAATATGTTTTTTATTTTTTATTAAAAGTAAGTTTTTAGGAGTTTTTAAGTTTTCTCTCTAAGGATGGGTTTTTTCTTGATTCTCTCCCTACACACACACACATACGTGCGTGTGTGTGTTGTTACTTTTAGGATGCTTTTGGAACTCGTACAACGTTGAGAACCACGAGAATGACATAATACAATTGTACATTATGCATTGATTCATATAATATAATTTAGAGATAATGGGACATAGAAATATGAGAAGTTTCATAACTGTCTTATCTACCACATTTAAAGCACGAGGTATGAATACATTAAGCGATTCTCTCAGTTCTGAATATAATCCTGGGTGCTGATATGAAAAATCCTATATATAAACACACAGACATTGTAAATATTTGAGGCCACGTTAGGGTGTATTTCAAACATTTAAAACAATAAAACATGGCATATGTTGTGTTTGTAGAATCATGTATAAATGTCTACAATACTAGTTGTGAAATGTGATGTCTACAATACTAGTTGTGAAATGTGACACTAGTGTCAGAATAATCTTTTATTCTGTTTTTGGTTATAATTTGATAGGGTGCTAAGCAACAACAAGCTTAATGGAACCCTTGATATTGGTAACAGCTATAGCAGTGACTTGATCGTGGATCTCAAAAACAATTCAATTAGTAACTTCGTACAAAGTTCCGGATATAATTTGAGCTTAAAGTAAGAGCTTAAATAAAACCTAGCTAGAAATGGAAAACGTGAAACGTATTTCACAACCTTACTAAAAGATTTTTTTGTACAACTTTGCAGCATTGACACCAATCCGATTTGTGAAGGTGGATCAATAGGAAGATATTGTACAACCCGAATGCCGAATATACCAAACAATTTACCAACAAATAGGTGTCCACCTCTAAAATGTGGTTCATTTAAAATACTTAGTCCCAATTGTAATTGCACAAATCCATACACAGGAACCATATATTTTTTCTCACATTCTTTCTCAAACTTGGATAATGCAACCTACTATACAACTTTGCATGATACTTTAATGTCAGCCTTTAATTCGAGACAACTTCCAGTTGACTCAATTGCTCTTTCTAATGCAACTCTTGATGAGTTTAACTACCTTCAATATTGATTGCATATTTTCCCCTCTAGTCAAGATTATTTTAACCGATCATCAGTGGCTTCGATAGGGACGATTATCAACCGCCAACTATTTCCTCTCCCATTTTATGGGCCATTGTTCTTTATTGATGAAAACTATTGCTGTTTTCCTGGTATTTTCAGTTTAAATACGCCAAAAAGTATATTTGAAGTTTAACATTCTGACTTTTGAGTATCCATAGAAAACAAGTCATCGAGTCATGGCGATATTATTGGGGGTGTTGTTGGTGGTTTTGTGGTCCTGTTGCTACTAGCTTCGGCCATAAGCTATGGGATCTATCAGAAAAGACAAGCAACAAAAGCAAAACAAAATACTCCTTTTGGTAAGACAATTAATTAAGTTGATAATATGTTGGGGTGTAAATGTACCGAGCAGACTCGAGCCTGAGCTCCGGGAGACTAAAACTCGAGCTTAGTAATTGAAACTCATGTTTAGGCTTGTTTATTAAAGAAACTTATTTTTTGGCTCGGCTTGATTCGAGTTTTTAGCGAGCCGATCTCGAGTAGTCTTATATACCACATCAAGAACAAGAAAAAGTGGTAAAAAAAAGTGTGCTTGTCGCTCGAACAAATATGTGTGACCCATTTTGCGGCATTCTTGAAGCAGTCTGTTTTGACCTGTTGGTGAACCCACCCAATTTTCCAACATATAGGACATTATTGTCTTCACAACGATCTCATGCGCTTACATCTGCACATCATGTAATAATTCAGGAACATGGGGGGTGGACAATGGAAATGAAGCGGGCAATGTACCTCAACTAAAAGGCGCAAGATGCTGTTCGTTCGAAAAACTAAGAAGATGCACCAACAACTTCTCAGAAGATAACGTAATTGGATCGGGGGGCTATGGAAATGTATATTAATTTCATAACCTTGCTATTTTATTATTTGCTCACGAACAAATTTCTAAATCGGTTAAGATGTTAACTGCCAGGTGTACAAAGGGACTCTTGACACTGGCCATGTAATTGCAATTAAAAGAGCTAAACAAGGGTCATTGCAGGGTGCTAAAGAATTTAAAACTGAAATTGAGCTTCTTTCGCGTATTCATCATAAAAACGTTGTAGCGCTCGTGGGTTTTTGTTATGAGCAAGGGGAACAAATGCTGGTTTATGAGTTCATTTCAAATGGTACTTTAAAAGATAATCTTACAGGTAAATGTACTTGTTGCCAAGCATTTTTATCTAGCTAAAAATAAAATGTCAAAGTATTTACTTCAGAACGGGCCAGTCCAGTTGTGACTTTTTCTGTAACAAGTCAAACAATAATGATAAACATATTTAGCTAAAAAGAAAATGTCAAGTTTTTTAGCAAGTTGTCCAAAGTGTATTTTAAGTCTAATAATCTCTTGAATCATTTTTTATTAAAAAAGATAAGTAGATAACTAATAAAGCTGATATAATTTTTGCAATCATATATTAAACACTAAGTAATTAATCATAGAAACGGTATGCAACATAAATGGCATTTCTTGTTTTAAAATTACCTATTTTGACCATTTACCCAACCCGCTCAGCCCATCTATAATTCAACCTGTAATTTGGTTTGTAAAGGGACCGAAGGAACACACACAAAACATGTTCGTGTTCGTTCATTTAACTGTAACCAAACAAACGATCGAACATGACCAATCAATCAAACAAATGGCGTTTTATTGTACGCATTTCGTTCGTTAAGAAAATGAACATGCTCGTGCTCGTTTATGCTACTTCGTAAATAGTATTAATTAACGTTTCAAGAAAATAAACGAACAAACATAACTGAATGAACGAGACATGTGTTCATGATTATTCTTTAACGCTAGATTCTTTTACACGCTCACCTCTAATATAAGATGAGTATAGAACGGAAAACGTGTTTCCGTTACTTACATATGGAAACATCAAATAACTTTAAAAATTCATTTTTCTTGCTGTAAACTATCATATTTCAGTTTAGTTTTTAAATTATTAAAACTTTTTATTAGCATTATGTATATTTGTAAACTATATTTTGTATTCCCTTTTGTATTTAAGTGATATTGATTATCATAATGAGAAGGCAAGCAATTATAACATTCTACATGGTATCACTAGCCTAAAACCTAGCGCCGCCAACCACCAATTGATATCTTCTTTTCCGGCGGTACTTAGATCCTCCTCTCCTCTCCTCGCTTCCCTAATGGATTCCAAACACCACCCGCACTCACCGTCTCCAACATCAAGACTGTTATTCCGATCACTCTCGATAACGAGACGGGCCAATACACTTCTTGGTCAGAATTATTCAAGATTCAGTGCCGTGCCTATCAAGTTTATGACCATCTCTTACCTAAAACCTCATCAACCGCTGCCTCTATTTCATCGAAAAAACAGAAAGATGAAGAGGTAGCCGCTGCCCTTGCTGCTGCTGATCTGTGGGATCGATTGGATGCCATAGTCCTTCATTGGATCTTGGCACCATCTCTCAAGACCTCATTAATACCATCCTTAAACCAAACATGACTGCTCGTGAAACTTGGGTAACCCTCGAAACTCTCTTCCAGGACAACAAATCGTCCCGATGCATCTACCTCACACAAATGCTCAATAACACCCGACTCGACAATTTCGACACCGTGGCAGCCTACTGTCAAGAGGTCAAGGTCCTAGGTGATCAACTTGCCAATGTCAATGCCCTGCTCACCGACGCGAAAATGGTCCTACAAATTATCACCAATCTCAATGAGCAATATGAAGGAATTGTTATGCTTCTGTCAAACCTTCAACCTATGCCCACATTCCATGATGCAAGATCCAAACTGATGCGTGAATACGACATAAAAGCTAACATGTCTCTTCATGCTTCTCAGAATGCGGGAACGACCCTTCATGCAACCACCTCCCACAAAGCCAATAATTCGAACCATCAGTTGGACAACCGACCTGCAGAAAATTCTCATGCTGAACGCGGTCGCGGACGTGGAAGATCCAGAGGTAGGGGCCGTGGAAGATACGGTGGCCATGGCTCACCTAGCCGTGGGCAGCAACACCAAGCCCCACCATCGTTTTCCAACATGAATGGTCAGTGGGTATTTTAACCTGCATGGGGACATGGTTCTCCACCAGGTCAATGGTCTGCTCAAACTGCTTGCCCATTCCCCACTACACCTCGTCCTAATGGGAGTCAAGTACCGGGTATTCTTGGACCAAGACCTAATCAAGCGTATGCACAAAGTTGCGTTCCTACCGATATTGGGATTGCCCTTTATACCATGTCACTCAAACCCCCGGAAACCCCATGGGCTATGGATAGCGGTGCCACCACCCACATGACAAAACAACCAGGTAACTTCACGTCTTACGTTAATAATGGAACTAATCGTAATATTATTGTTGGAAACGGGACTACAGTCCCCGTTTTTGGACAGGGCAACCAAACCTTACCCCCACCCTTCCCACCACTTAAATTAACCAACGTCCTTTATGCCCCTAATTTAATTCATAACCTTTTATCTGTTAGACGTTTAACTACCGATAATTTGGTTTCCATTAAATTTGATCCTTTCGGTTTTTCTGTGAAGGACCTCATGACAAGGACCCCTATCCTCAGATGCAACAGTACCGGTGATTTATATCTCCTGACGCCACATATGCTTTCCAAAATCAACTCCCATTCGGCTAATGTGGTGGCCCCTCAAACACTGTGGCATCAACATCTTGGATACCCTGGCTCAAGTACTTTACACTCGCTCAAGAAGTCATATTTTATTTCTTTTTCTAAGTCTAATAAACGTGTCTGCGAACTGTGTGTTTTTGGGAAAACTGCTAAACTCCCATTTATTAGTTCTTGCAACCATACTTATTTACCTTTTGAAATTGTTCACAGTGACCTTTGGACCTCACCAATTTTGAGCTCCGGGGGGCACCGTTATTATGTTTTGTTTATTGACGACTTTTGTTATTTTCTATGGACATTTCCTATTAGTAGAAAATCCCAAGTTTTTTCCATATTTCAACACTTTTAAAATTTAATCCATACACAATTTGATAAACGCATTAAACAATTACAATGTGACAATGGAAAAGAATACATCAATAACCCCTTTCTCCAATTCTTTTCCCAACATGGCATGATGTTTCGACTATCGTGCCCTCACATATCCTCACAAAATGGTAAAGAGGAACGCAAAATCCGCACCATCAACAACATGGTTCGCACCCTCCTTGCGCAAGCCAATATCCCTAACACCTACTGGCACTATGCTCTTGAAACCACCACCTATCTTCTCAATATCCTCCAAAGAAAATCAAATAACCTTAATAACCCCACCAATGTCCTTTACAAACATCAACCGCTATACACCCATCTTCGAGTTTTGGATGTTTTTTCTATCCACTTAAACCATCCACCACCATCCACAAACTTCAACATCGATCTAATGCTTGCGTTTTCCTTGTTTATCCACCGAACCATCGGGGATCCTGATGTCTCGATCTCACAACCCGTCAAGTAATTACATCCCGTCATGTAATCTTTGAAGAAAATACCTTCCCCTACGCCAAAGCCCCGATGCCTACACCCGAACCGTATGTGTTTCTTTCGGATCCACCTCATCCCACACTTTGGACTCACGTCCAATCCACCTTCCCCAAGCCTCCCTCACAAGTTACTACCAATCTGTCCCAGTCCAATAACACAAATCCCACCTTTACAATGTCAACTTCAAACACTCATGGACCACCTCACGGACAACCTAACTCTGATCCTAAATCACCTATTCTAACCTATTCTCATCGACACAAGACCACACCAGCCCCACCCCAACCTCTAGCTCCCACACCCATCCATACCGTCCCCAATCAACAGCCTCAAACAAATCCTCCTACCTCTCCCCGGCCCCCACCCCCACCCTTCCAAGCTGCGCTATGCGTACACGAGCGATGGATGGAATATCCAAACCAGAACATCGTTTCAACCTTCATACGTCCTCCATTGAACCTTTACATAAGTCACCCAAAGCCGCCCTGTCCCCAAAAGAATGACGAGACGCCACGACCAACGAGTACGATGCCTTATTAAAAATAAGACGTGGGAGTAGTCCCACACCAACCTAACATGAATGTCATCATATGTATGTGGTTATTCAGGCATAAATTCAAATCAGATTGATCATTGGAATGCTATGAAGCGCGGTTGGTATGTGATGGTCGTAGTCAGTAGGTTGGTATCGATTACGGTGAAACTTTTACTCCGGTTATCAAACCGGCCACAATCCGCACAGCCTTTCGATTGCTCTATCTCAGACTTGGCGGTCACAAATGCATTCCTACACGGGAACCTCAACGAGATAGTATATATGCACCAACCAATGGGGTTTCGGGACAACATGTTCCCTGATCATGTTTGCTTACTTAAAAAGTCGTTATACGGTCTCAAACAGGCACCTTGGGCTAGGTACAAAAGATTCACCGACTTTGTTCTATCCATTGGATTTAAACAAAGTCGCAGTAACAATTCACTTTTCATTTTTCACCACGGGGCAGAGACTGCATACTTTCTACTTTATGTGGATGACATTATTCTTACGACCTCATCGGAAAAAGTCCGAATTAGCCTGATGGAACGTCTTAGTTCTGAGTTTGCAATAAAAGATTTGGGTCCACTAAGCTATTTTTTGGGGATATCGGTTAAAAGAACGTGAAATACTATGTTTCTATCTCAGCAAAGTTATGCCCTCGACATCATAAATCCATCCGGAATGACCTCTTGTAAACCGGTGGCTACTCCGGTTGACACCAAAGGCAAGCTTCCTGCCACGGGACCCGAATTTGAAGATCATCTCTTTACAGAAGCTTAGATGAACCCTCAAGTATCTAACGTTCACGAGACCAAATATTTCTTACGTAGTACAGCATATTTTCATGCACATGCATTCTCCGCGTCTTCCTCATTGGGACAATTTACGGCGCATCATCCGTTATCTTCTGGGGACCATCTCATCTCGGTCTCACCCTCGGACCACTCTCATCGAGCTCCTTACGAGCCTACACTGATGTTGACTGGGCAAGCTGTCCCGACACTCGTCTCTCAACGTAGGGATACTGTGTGTATTTCGGCAACAACTTACTTGCATAGTCCTCAAAACGTCAATCCACGATCTCCCGCTCAAGTGCTGGAGCAGAATACCGGGGTTTTGCTAATGTGGTTGCCAAAATTTACTGGATTCGTAACCTCCTTTTAGAGTTACATCATCCTCTTGTGACGGCCTCGCTAGTTTATTGTGACAATTTGAGCTCTATTTATCTTTCGGGTAATCCAGTCCATCATCAAAGAACGAAACACATAGAGCTTGAAATTCACTTCATTCATGAACAAATTCACCGAGGTCTGGCCTGCGTACTTCATGTGCCATCCCGGTACCAGATTGCTGATATATTTAACAAGGGTCTTCCGAAAGCCTTATTTGAAGATTTCCGTGCCAGTCTCAGCCTTCGAGAACCTCCAGCTTCGACTGCGGGGGTCAATTAGCATTATGTATATTTGTAAACTATATTTTGTATTTATGGATAATATTAGTTTGTTAGGAGAAATCCCGAATGGAATGGGATTCTCTTTTGTATTTAAGTGATTGATTATCATAATGAGAAGGCAAGCAATTATAACATTCTACACTTTTCATGCAGGTGAGGCAAGAATGAGGCTAGATTGGATAAAGAGGCTAAAAATAGCTCTTGATTCTGCTAAAGGTGTGACATAATTGCATGATCTTGCAAACCCACCAATCATACACAGGGACATTAAATCAAATAATATTTTGCTTGATGTTCAATTAATCGCAAAGGTTGCTGATTTCGGCTTGTCCAAATTATTGGGAGATGAAGCAAAGGGGTATATTTCCACTGATGTGAAGGGGACAATGGTAAGTGAAAGCTCCTCTCTTTTAGTGGAAACTAAAATCATCAAGCCGTTAATAAGTAAACGGGTCTTATCTAATTGCAGGGTTACATGGATCCTGAATACTTTAGGACCCACCAGTTGACCGAAAAGAGTGATGTTTATAGTTTTGGGATTGTACTGTTAGAGCTGTTAACCGCATGATCACCTATAAAAAACGGTAAATACATTGTGACAGAGGTTCAGGAGGCCATTGACAGGCCAGGATATCCAAATGGACTCTACGCGGTTCTTGACTCGGCTCTTGGTTCATTGCAAACACTTGGAGGTTTGACCAAGTTTGTTGACTTAACAATGAGTTGTGTCCAAGAGTCAGGAGCCGATCGGCCCAAAATGGGAGAGGTTGTGAGAGAGATCGAAAGCATTATAGATTTGGCAGTTTTAAGCGCTGGTGGTGACTCATCTTTGACTTTCTTAAGTCAAAGTACTGGAAATGTTGGGGATCTTTATCATCCATATGGTGATTCGGTTTCGGATGCTAGCAGTCTGTCTGTGCCATTTGAAACAGAGCTAAGGAGGTGAGTTTAAGGGGTGCTGCTTTTTACACTATGCAATTGTTGTATTGTATATATACAAACTCAGATTGTTAAAATGTGAATTTTGAAATATGAAATTATATAAACTTGTTGTTTGATGGCATATTTTGTAAAAAAAACTCAGATTGTTAGATTATTTATTTGAAGCAATTATATGATTTACACTATGGTTGTATACTTTCTGTTCGGAAATCCAACGATTGGGCCGACACAATATGCTTACTTATAATGGGTTATTATTAAGGGATCAACTGCTATGGATGAAAGTGATGACACCGTCATTAGAAGAACATATGTATCTCTTAGGTAGTCTTGTTTCAGAACATTCACATTCAAACCATTAAATTTGGTGAGTGAGGTTTTATAATTTAGAGACTGGTTTAGGGTGTTGAGGGTAGATGAAAGAGAAAATTCGGTGATTTTTTAGTATATATGAAAAACTACTGTTCACCCCCTATAATTTGTTGAAAGTGGTTGTGAGTTAAAGAAAGAAAATGATAATGATAGATGTATAAAAAATATTATTTAATTAGAAAGGATAGAGAAAATGTAGTGTTTTTAGTGTAATTTTGGATTTAAAGATGATGGATTGGATGAGAATGCTCTTATATATATAATTAATCTATAATAATAATAATAACAATAATATAATAATAATCTATAATATATAAACGAAACCTCTATTCCACCTGTCACGATGTGGTCACCCCCACCCTTACCTCTATAGAGTCATCAGATTTTTTTATCTTTAAATGGTGCTCTCTCATTGATTTAGCCCAGTTTTGAGTTGTTTATGTACCCAGATACTCTTAAACGGGTCATAACAACTCTCCTTAAATCATCTCATCTCCTATTAATGTATCATGGTTTTCATTCATTCGCCATGGTTTTCACTCTAAAACTTAAAACCTTACAGTTTCTCTTTCATTGATCAATTCTCCGATGATGAAATCTCTGGTTTCTTCACATCTCCTCCGCACTACCAGCTATGGAAACCACCTCGCGGCACATTGCTTCCCTGCCACTGCCTATCGCCACAACCTTGCGCCACCACATCGATTCTTGTGGCTTTGATTTCCACCTCTCAGCCACTGTCCACCACCATCACCACCGTCGAATTCAAACAGCCAGCAATCATAGATGGATTCTAGACATTTATAGCTTTTGTTTTGATTTTATCTTGAATGTGCATACTTGTTCATAAGTTTTTCTTCTTGATTATAGTACATTTATAATAAAAATCTTATATTTGAATTTTAAGAATCATAATGATTATGAATATCAAAGATAAATACTTTGATTTTCTAAATATTGGATCAAATCTAGTTATTTTGTAATAACAAACATAAATATTTATCTGAATCTTATGATATGTTAATCATCATAAACTTATAACTTTTTTCTTTTAAATATGATTATATATACAAAATGGTTTAATTTAAATATATCTTATAATTGAATTAATATAAATATTTTTATATATATAATTGAGTAAATCAATTTTTTTTGTTTTTCTTTAACATAAACTAATATGTATAATTTCTTTAAAATAATTCATGTAAAGCCTTTAAGTTAATTAATTAGTAAATTAATTAAATGTGTTACTCGAATAAAAATGTTTAACCATAAATTGTTTTTAATTTGTTATTTAAGCTTATATTAATAAGTTATAATCATTCATCTACAATTCATTCTTCAAATAATAAATATAAAAATAATTTATATAAACTTTAATTCATTTTTGTTAAACTCCTTATAAATAAAAGAATTCCTAAGTCCCAATTTGTCGTTTTTTCCCTTCCGTCTAGACTCGTTAAAATATAGCACACGTATTTACCTGTTTAGGATAATCTACAGTGATTCTTAGCCTCATTTGTTCGACTCCTTCAAACTATGATCCTCATTTTCAAGTTGAGTTTTTATTTTCATAACCGCTTTTTTAACGTGTTAACTTTTTTGGGGTGTAGCACACCACAATTTTTATCTTGTTAGTTATGCACTTTTTTACAAACTTATTCGCAATTTATCATTCGTGTTAATATTATTCACTCATATTGTTTATGATACATAAGTGAACTATGTGCAATGTGTTTACTGTTGTTTTGGTGGAAGAGACTGATGTTTGTCGTGCATGTGGTTAAAATATAAGGGATTGGAGATTTTAGCTTTTGCACAAGATAATGTTTTAAATTTGTAAAAGTGATTTCTACTAAGACTAAACACACACAAAATAGGAAAATGTACCTATCTTATATGTGGAATAGTATTGGTAAGAACCAATTATCGATCAGTGAACACAAATGTTTCTGTTAATAAATCTTTGTTTTAGTTCAATCGGAGAGTTTTAATCATATTGGGGTTGATTTTTAAACCTTTTTTTTATAAAATAGAAATACTTATATATAATATATAGGTTACAAGAAGAGAAATTCTAAACGAGTAATTCAATTATGTGAAGGTTACCATCTAAGATCAAGAATCCACTCCATTCTTCCTTGATGATTATTAAGTAAACATGTGATAAACTTGCCTTAATAATGCATAATAGAATAGTCCCTCATTTCTAAGTGAACATATTCTATGACATAAAAGAAAGTAGCATGCGTATTTTCAAGTCCATCCTTGCTTAATCTCATACTACCACGAAAATGTTAATTTAAGTAGACAAGTAGTTTGGTAAAGTAGAACGATTAGGATTGACTTCGATTTCTTAAATACCAATCCTAACAAATTCGGGTGATTGTAGTTAACTCACGCAACCTCCCCTTGGTTGATTTAATTAGGTTATAGTTACACATTCTATTAACATATGATTTCTTTAACTAGCATGATAACCTAAGCAATCGTGTTAACAATGTTATTTTAGAATTATCAAGACTAGAGAACTAGATCATAACCTATATCTCATCATTTCTAAGTACAATATAAGGATACATGTTTTATCTTGAATAAGTTATCAAGGTAATCCTTTTACCATTTATAGTCTCTAAGAACATGAGTGATCATGAATGATTATTAATCATCAACCTTGATGTCTTGAGTTAAAGTGATAAAACATTTCTTCATCAAAGGATAATTGCAAAATAACCATGTATTTTACCAAGCTAAATCACATGTTTAACATAATCATCAAGTAAAACAAAGCTTCTTCATATATTTTAGATGGTAAATGGAGTTTAGCTCATAATGAGCAGAGTTATGGACATTTAAAGAGATGAAGTTAACAAACACATGATCAACCTAGAATAATCTAACCAGATGTTGGATGAATCTTCCCTCTTAAATGGTGATGGATGATGATGATGGATGATGGTAACCTCCAAGCCTTCAAACTCTTCACAAGATCTTCAATATGAGTGTAATATGAGTATTTTTATAAGAGAAACCCGTATGGAACTTTTCTTCAAACACACTTGATAAATGCAACATGATCCTCTATTTATAGGCATTCTGGAGAGGCAGGCACGGCCCCGTGCTCCATGTGGCACGCCCCCGTGTCCAGTCACATTAAATGCTTTGTCAGATCGTACATGGTGACTCAGCACGAGGGCTTGCTTCCTGAGGCACGACCCCGTGCTTTTGGTGATCTGTGTTATATTTCTTTTGTTTTTTCTAAAAGGTGACCACGGCCCCTTGCTTCCTGAGACACGGCCCCGTGCCCAAGTGTCCAGTATTTTGTCCTTTGTTGCAGATTTTTGTCTTTTCTTGCATAGAGAAGCATGGGGCGTGCCCAGGGGGGCATGGGGGCATGTTCAAGTGTTTTCTTGGGTTCTTTCATTTTTCTTTGGCTTTTCCTTTGTTTCTTCGTTTAAGGCTTGGGTTTACCTGAAAATACATTTTAATATGATAAGTAACTATTTGAGCTATATTATTTGGTAGAAGTTGTAGATTTTAGGGATTTTTTGATGCTAAAATGATGTATATTTTTATATACATCAGAGACGCATACGCAAACACATACATGTAGTATGAGGGACCGACGTGATTTATATGCGTTTCCTAACACTTCAACTTTGGTTTTTATGCATGGTGGTTCTCATTTCCCCTATTACTTCGGTTTTGGACAAAGGAACGAGAGGATAAAATTATTTGCTTTCATTTACTTTTTGTTGGAATATATATTGCATTATGATTAGTGAATTACATGTTTCACAAACACACACACACACACACTTATGAATTCTCATCAATATTATTGTTAACAATGTAATTATTTTAAACGTACTGCGAGTCAAAGTTTAATCTGAGGGTTGAAGACTATATAATTGGGCCATTAAGTTATTAGAATATATCATATTGAAATCAAAGTGCTTTTATTGTTACTTGATTCATGCCAAATTGTGTACTTATGATTTAATAAAATGAAATAATTATATTTGTCACTTTAATAGTGTCATGAGGTTGTGATCAATCTGTACCCACCGCCCCAACATATTCCGCCCTGACATATTACGCCCAAGGTCGGGATATTACATTTGGTATCAGAGCATGCTTTTGAGTGAAATGACATCCAATTTTTCAATCAATCGTGCAATGTTATCAACATGAAATTTATGGTTAAGAAAGGTAGATATGTCATTATGACATTAAACTAACAGGGCACGAGTATAAAACTAGCTGCTTAGTATTTGTTTAATAATTGTAACGCATAAAAAACAACATTCATTATTTAAAAAGCACCGCATAATACAATATGTTTAAAACACTGTAACTTTTTAAAATTTGTTCAAATATATTGTCATAGCCGTAACATCGCGCAGGTTTTCTACCACTATGTTAATATTTATTTGTTCTATATAATAATATGACGCGTAGTTGAGTTGGAAATAGAAACATGGATTTAGAACGGACATGGGATTAAGGGTATATAAACTCCTAAACCACTTTCTTTAAAGCCTATCCCCATTTCCATCCTTTCGCTTACATCATAAAACACACAGACACTCCTTTCCATCTATTCCCAGTTTAACAAAGAAAGAATCTTAGCTCGTATTGTGATCTACTATAAGTATAAACAAGAAATCAATAAAGTTATAGCTCATGCAAAAATCAAGACCTTGAAACCGGATTTCGTTAAAGGGTACGTTTTTAGATAAAAATGGTTCATTTGATCTCGGTTTGTCTTGAAAAGTTGTAGGAGGTTAATCTAGATGTTATAATAATTAAAGTTACCGTCTTGAATTATAAGAAAAAAAGAAGAAAGAAGAAAAAGGAAACAATCAGCGCCGGAGGAAAATAAATATTAAGATTAACAAACTTAAACAAGATCCTTAGCAGCTCATATGGTTAAGGCGTGGTTTGGGGACCCTAAGGTCCCATGTTTGAAGCCAACCCCAACAGAGATTTTCCATTTTGCAACAACAAGCCACTAAATTTGGATCTGCACCCAAATTGCGAATTGGGCTAGGTTGCGAATTGCGAAATACGAATTGGGCCAGACCTGATCAAACTGGACTTAACGGAACTACCTAACACCTTGACTGTTAATACCTAATTCTATTGAAACAAATTAACTAACCCCTTTATTTCAGTTAGTGAAGGATCACTTAAGTCTGCTAAAATGACTTATTGTTAAATAGGTTAGATTAGCATGATCCGTTACCTAAAGTAAGCCTAGTAAACCTCGTTAACCTGGTTAAGTTCATTTAACTAATCCTGTTAATTAAAGAGACCCCATTAGATCTGTAAGAATCAACTAACAAGTTTAGTTATCAAGTTAGCCTAGTTAACTCCGTTAAGTAAGTTTGTTTAGTTAACCAACTTGGTTAGTTCTGTTAGTCCGTTATATGGTTAATTAATGTGTGCTCATGTTAAACAATAAGTAATGCTCAGTTAAATAAAGAGATTCCAATCAATTCAGAACGTAACAAAATCTAGGTAAGTTTCTAGCCCCTTTCTTGTTTAACGTTTTGGGGTCGTGTGCATACCCACAAGAAAAGTGTTTATATATACATTGTATTTGTGATGGTATAATATGTCGTATTTTTTTATTTCTTTATTACATATATGATTGTAAGAGTTGGAGAATGGATAGAATGCAAGAGTTAGGGTGGCAGACCTTTACAATATATGTGCAAGAACGAGGGCGACAAACAATCATAATATTTGTCCAAGAATTAGGGTGGAAAACCCTTATAATATATGTGTAAGAATTAGAGTGGCAGACTCTGTAACATATGAGAAAGAATTAGAGTGGCAGACCCCATAATATCCTTGCAAGAACTAGGGTGGCAAACATTTCTAATATCTATGCAAGTGTGTAAGAATAAATGTAAGAATAAGAAAGAATTAAGAATGTAAGTACATGTTGTATGTAAGAATACTATCTTTAGATATGAACTCGTATGTATGTATGTATGTATGTATGTATCCATGTGTAAGAATACCTTGTGACTTGTTTAAACTATAAATCACTCAGCTTAGATGAATTTAAGTATTCATGCATGCAAATAGGTTGAGGAGGAGCACACATGACATTGAAGAATAAGAAGTTGGCATCAGAAGAAAAAAGAATCTGTTATGTTTTCATTATTTTTAAAAGACATGTTCAATGTTCGTTTGAAAGAGATTTGAATGATTTGTAATAATGAATGGTTGAAGTTTTTATATTCTGCGGATGTTTTAATTAACTTTGAATTCAGAACTCTGTTTTGAGTATATCCTGTTGGGTTTTCAAAATATTATCAAAGAACATATAAACCCTTTTATATGTAAAACGCAACGGAAATTTTAGTTTTAAATCTTGTTTACCAAAGTATATATAAAACTGATTTTATATAAAACCCAAAACCAGGATCCAAATACAATTTACATGCTTTCAAAAGAACCATAGGGTGTTTGGTTACATACCTTCAAGTTTCCAGAAAATAGAAGGGAATGATGTTGTGAATGATGAGTATTTAATGGAGAAGATCCTCAAGCTTGTATAACCTTTAAGCCTTCCAACAAACACCTTCTTTCTAGGATTTAACACTTGCAAAATCTCTTTTTTTTCTTCTTCTTTTGTTCTGCCGAAAAAGAAAAAGGAAGAGAGGAAGAAAGAGTTGTTTCCTTTCACCTTGTGTGTGTGAGAGAGAATGGTTCAAAGATCCAACCCAATCAAGTCACATGCATGTTAGATAATAAAGAGGTGAGAAGGAGAGAGAGGGGAATAGGTGGCCGGCCCCTTTTGGGTGTTCCCTCCCAAAATTCAAAACCTTGTTTTTTTTACTATACTTACAATTATCTCATGTTACATTTTGTAAAATTAAACATAACATAACATAGGTAACATGCAATATGTTTATTACCATTTTAAATAAAAACTCTCAAAATATAAATTATCCATATAATTTATTTATTACACAGGTGAAAATAGTTAGGAAACCCTTTTTCCAAATATTATAAGTGTAGATATTTATTAGTTAGATCATATCTAATAACAAATATCATGGTGTTTGTCTAGCTTGTTATTGGGTATAACCCGACTTGGATCATACGTACTAGCCACATCAACTCAAATATTTGTCTTGGGCAAATCGATTCCAACAATCTCCCACTTGCACAAGATACATAGAAGATTGATGCAAATAGCAAATACCGCCTAACAACGGTTTACTATCCCTAATACGTATGACGAAGTGCCATTCAATAACATCATCCCCTTCAAGTCCCTTACTTGAAATGATATAGGTGAATCTATCATTTATCCTTTTGCCACAGTTGTCATGTCAAATCCAGAGACACAGAGTGATCATTCTCTGTTGATTTAACTTATCAGGCCTTAGACATCTAACTCTCAACGAAAAAGAGGGACGAATCCCTTTTAGACTACACACGTCTCTCACTATCACCTTGTACTATACTTGAGCTTAGCCTTATGTACTGTCATGTTTCAGAGTAGCGAAGAACTAAGTTAAAGTATAATATTTGGTGAATATCAAGATCCAATATGAGTCTCAGGTCGGACGATACTATGATGTTCGCCTTTACTCAAATTTACTTATGACCAAAAATCAAAAAGATTCAATGCAGTATGATTTGAGGGCGGGTCAGTCCAATATTTATCCCATAAATATCTATGAACCTTGGCGGCAAAACCTTGCTATATTCATGCCTTACGAATATCTACCAACCCAAGTTCATGATAGTCTTTCCTTCATATTTGTTCCCACAAATATGATCGACTACGGACATTTAGAATAATTAACTTATTAATGGGTCTAAACATGCTAAAATGGAACATAACTCAAAAGTCATAATCATAAACCATAATCATATGATTGAGTCAAAATAACAATTGATCCGATATCCAAATACAAAATTATGATCAAATCCAATCACTAGAATTTCAAAGCCTTAAGGCACAAGTATGAACTTCATGCTTTGGCCATTCTAGAAGCTTCGTGAGTGGATCCGCAATGTTTTAATCAGTGTGAACTTTGTGAATACATATCTTTCCTTTTTCAACTTCATCCCTTATGTAGTTGAATCTTCGCTCAATATGCCTTGTCTTTTGATGTGCACGGGGTTCCTTGATTTGAGCAATCGCACCCTCGTTCTCATAAAAGATCTCTAGAGGATCCTGAATGGTACGAACTATCCCTAGATCGGCAATGAACTCTCTAATCCACGTAGCTTCTTGAGCTGCTACTGAGGCAACGATGTATTCCGATTCAGTGGTGGACAATGGTACCGCATCTTGTTTTGCGCTCTTCCAAGAAATAGCCCCACCATTTAAAGCGAAAACATATCCCGATTGTGATCGAGAATAATCTCGATCAGTTTGGAAACTCACATCAGCGTAACCCTTTACAACGAGTATAAAGTTTTTCCGGTGATGACGGCGCCAGAAAGGCGGCGTCGAAAAAGGTGTACGAGGAAAGGGAACATTAGAGAATGTTTCTGACATTCTCTGACCTAACCCTAATTTGTTAAAGGGATAATAATGAATTAACAAGCTATTCGTTATGCCATGCGTTAAGAAAGAATAACGAACGAACTTCGTTCGTTAAGCAATTCGTTATGCTCTTCGCTACAGAGAAAATGAATGAACCCTCATTCGTTAGAAGGTTCATTCAATATAAAGGGTCATTCATTATGATCATTCGTTAAAGGCCAGCTCGTTATAAATGCCAGTTCGCTATAAAGACCAATTCGTTATAAGGGTTAATTCGTTATGAGAATCAATTCGTTATGAAGTAACGAATGAGTCAATTCGTTATGAAAGACAGAAGCAACGAATGAAGCCCCATTCGTTAAAGAAAAATATAACGAATTAAGACTTAAAGAATGAATGAAAGGTCCCTGGACTTAGAAAAGAATGATTTAATTACATAGAATCCCCTGGACATTATTAACTTATGAAAGATACCTTTAAAGGTTAACGAGTAACGATTAACTAACCCGGTAAAGATTCAATGAAGTAAAACCGGCTTAGACGCTTAAGATTAATTAAGCAAATAGTTAGGATGGCTAGAGTGGTATTTAATAATGTGTTTATTAAACAGTTAGTCGCGCACAACTACAAAAAGGAATAAATGTTAACGACGAACGTAACAGGATTCAGGTTAGTTTCTAGCCCCATTTCCTTGTTATGTTTTCGGAGCTGTGTGCATACTCGATGTGAAGTGTGAATACACTTACCTTAAGTAGTAAGTTTGTGCTATAAATGATGTACGAGTTAGTTATCATGTGGAGGTTATGAATGAATGTTTGTTGGTGCGTGAACAATCTTCGGATATTGCACGTATCACCAAGGGGAATGATCTCCAAGTGGTTATTAGTGTGTGTGAATGTTATGATGTAACTTGCATATTATATAAATGTTGAGCTGATAGGAAGTGTGTTGTAGACAAGTAGAGTAAAGTGTGATAGAAGTGGAAAGGGGTCTAGTAAGGGTGCTAGAGGCATGACGATAGTACATGGTACGCTAAGCCTATACGTGCCGTTGTTTTTAAAGTGGCATAATGAGAGTACGTGGGATGACATGCCTCTACATGCCTTCGTTAATAAGTGGCATAACGTGAGTGTGTGGGAGGGCAAGCCTCTATGTGATCCTGTATAACAAGTGGCTAAAACGTGGAGGACAGTTAAGTGGTTAAGCGGTAAGGTGAACAGGTCAAACATCGGAATATGTGTCTTTGGACACGTATATAATGCCTGTATTGGTTGTATGGTAAATTGCTTGATTCACTAGAACTCACTCAGCGTAGCTGACTTTTTGTTTGCACGCAGGTAAACATGTTTAAAGAGCTAGCATGAGGACGACACATGGCATGGATTGAATGGATGGCATCTAAAGATAAATGAAATAAAGTTCTAACACGATGATTTATGTTATGATTTAAAGACAAGTTTGGAATGTTTTGTAATGAAAGATTGAAGTTTTATTTATTCCACGAAATTTTTAATTAACTCTGATTGTAGAACGCTGTTAATAAGTAAATCCAACACCAAAGTAGGGCACCGGGACCGGGGCCTTACAAGTTGGTATCAGAGCATAAGTTCGAGAGAATTAAGCATCCTACATGCTTAGACTCCAATAGAGAATGAGACTTAAGTAAGAAAAGAAACAAGATGCCATTTCAAGAAAGCCATGTGTCACTCAAGCAAACCACGTAAAGGTAAAGTATGTGATTAATCTCACATGTAATGTAAGAATGTGTAAGGAAGTTAGATTAAATGCAAGAGATATGAGAATATGATTGTATGAATTTCTTGATTGTCTAATTGTTAGAAGTAGAACTAGCACAAGTGAAATCATAAAGGGAAGTTTGTAGAACAGGAGGAGTAATGTAAAGAGTTAATTACACTTGGCCACTATCATTAACTAGTTACCTTACGAGTCATGTGCTAAATAATTCCTTGAGTGATGACGTTTGTGTTTCCCTTTAAGAATACAATGGCTGGAGCTAGGAAAGTTGCTGGAATAGTAGGTTGCATTGGACGTCGGTGCAGGCCACGTATCGTCCAACAACCTTCTGTAGAATCCGTAACTAACACAAGAGAAGAAGGAAGTGCAGCTGGACGAAACCCTAGCAACAATGAAGGGTATCAACATGACCCTACTGTTCGGGCAGCAATTGCTCAGGCTGTAGCTGCTGCCGTGAAGAACTTGAAATCTGAGAAGTCTGCTGGAAGCCATGCAAGAACTGCTGAGAGGTCAGGAGAGAATGGTAAGAACGATGATGAAAGAGAGAAAGGCGACTCGAGTGAAGTCCGATCTGTGAAAGTTTACGACAGGAAGACAGCCCGAGGTGGGTGTAATTACAAGTCGTTCAAAGGTTGCGACCCGCCGAAGCTAAATGGTTTGGGAGACACAATCACTACTCTCCAATGGATAACCACAATGGACAAGATTATCCGAATTAGCGAGTGCCGTCCTTACCAAGCAGTGGGTTATGCCACTCAGTCATTTGGGTGAGGCTATGTACTGGTGGGAAAATATGGAACAAAGGAAGACCCGAGAAGATATTAGGACGATGAGGTGGAATGACCTAAAGGTGTTAGTTATGAAAAGGTTCTGTGCTGATGCCGAGGTTGAGAGGGCCAAGATGAAGTTTCTGGATCTAAAAGCGGGCAAAATGACACACCGTGAGTACACCACTGAATTCAACCGTATGTCTAGGCTGGTGCCTGACATGGTGCACACTGAGGAGAAAAGGATCAAGTGCTACGTCAGGGGGCTTCCTTAGAAGGTCCGCAAGTTCCTGCCACCTTTGAGTCTGCAGTTGACTTAGCAGAGATGGTTTATGATGATCTGGAGGCAGATGATGTGGAAGTGGAAGACAAGGAAGAAGGGAAAGGAACCAAACAGTCTGCAGATGTCATGGAGTATGCGAGGAAGAAGACACAACAGATTGCAGGCAAGGAAACATGCAAAGTGTGCGGGAAAATGCACTTGGGAGAATGCAAGGCTGGTCCAAACCAGTGCTACCGATGCGGGAAGAAGGGACACATCTCTCGTGATTGCACCGAGGACCAGAAATGTTACAAGTGTGGTAAGTCAGGTCACATAGCTAGAGATTGCGAAGAAGCCGTAGCGGTGGAGGGAAGATGGGGAGACGTGTGAAAGGATGATTTATCAGCCACTGAAAAGGTTGCACGAGAATAAGTGCTTGTCACAGTTGTTTTATGTTAGTGTTGATTAAGGGGTGTTTTATGTTACAGGTTGAACCTACGTTTGTCTGGCAAGCTTGAATGGTTTCCTATTTATGTTTTTATGAATGACTTGTGTTTTCTTGTGATTTCATATGAATGACTTGTGATTCATCAATGGTCTCGACCTACCGGGCCAAAGGTAAACGGTAATGATTAAAGTAATGTACCATTCCACGTGTAATGAAACCATCATTGGGAACTTCATGGAAAGCTACCTAAGAAAGCTGAGATCCATGATTAGCTCGATGATCGTTAAAACAGGAGGTAAAGCGGTAAGCGAGAAAGTTAGGACGCTCTACGAAGGGGCAAGAGTAGGGAGTAACCCGTTAGGGTTTAAAAGTAGGTTTCGGGGACGAAACCTCTTATAAGGAGGGTAGACTTGTAACATCCCGTAATTTCTGGAATAATATTTAATGTATTATTTACGTCGGGTGAATTAATTGAGTTAGTGGAATAATAATAATATAATAATAAAAGTGGGTTATGGACTTGGATTAGTAAGAAAGACAATGGGCTTAGACCCATGACCCATGTTCCGTAGTATATAAACCATAATTATCCTTTAACCCCTCATTCTCATCCATTCCATACACCATCCAAAACACACACTTAAGCTCTCTCTCATATTTCTCCCTTTCTCTAACCGAAACCAAAAAGAAGAACCGATCACGACCCGAGGTAATGATAGTATGATATTGTACGGTTCCAAACCCGGTAGATCTAGTCGCGAAACGACGAGCCGAGACCTTCAACCGTTAAAGTCACGAGATCCGGATGGAATTGGGTATAAACCGGTCAAAACATGAGCTTCGGGGTCACCCTAGCTCAGATCTGGATTGAACGAGACGAATAACGGTGAAAACAGTGCGAAAATACGTTTTTCCGGCCACCGCCCGTTTTTCGTGCGATGACGGCGCCGGAAAGGCGGCGCCTGTAACGATTCCGACGAAACCAGGTATACCCTAACCGGTAGACGTTAGTTACGTCATATGTAGTGTCGGGTACATGAGTTACCATAGTAACTATACGAGAATACAGGGTTCACTGTATTGGTTGTGCGTGAATAAATAATTCATCGTATTGAATATGCGATTAATCGATTGATAGTTATTGAAACCCGAACGAATCGAGGGTTCAATTATAGACGAGATATTTGATATTTAGTGATTTTACGAAGCATTAATGCTTCGGGATAAGTAAAGTACGGCACAGAAAAAGAATTTCGATTTAATGGTACGACGGTACATTAAACGAAACCTTTAATACCAAACCGAGCAAGAGACAATCGATCAAGCAGAAAAAGATGCGCGATAATTAATAATATGATGTTTTGAGTTAATAAATGTCATGGTTTAAGTTTTTAAAGTTTTTAAATCGGTTTTATATAAATTTCATTTTTAGCCGAAAAACAACCGTTTTGGCCTCGTTTTAAGCCGAATTAAACGTTTAACCAAAAAACGAACTGAACCAGATTTTCCAAAACATTATCCGGATTACGAGAATCCAAACATGTGGCCTAAAATGAAGAGGTGGGTCCCACCCCACCCCCTAAGTGTGCCGATCGGACCCAAGGGGGTCATTCCCCATTCCATTTTCTTTTTTTTCTCATCAAATTCTCCACAATCTTCAACTCTCTCAAGATCATAAACTCAAAACCGATATTTGGAGCAAGAAAACCGAGGTAAAAACAGAGTTAATCACGTTTCCATCTTTGTTTCTTGAGTTCGTTTGCAAGAAAATGAGGTTTCAAAGATGAAAACCGATTCTTGCATGATCAAGTGATGTATACGGGTTATACAAAGGATCTTGGTCCAAGAAAGGAGTTAAACGAATCAAAAACGAATTTTTACGGTTTAAACCTTTGTTTTTGAATCATAACCGAAACCATGAAAGAAATGGCTTGATCGTGAGTGTAACTTGCTTGGTATTGTGGTATGTTGTTTGTAGGCTCTGTGTTTAGTGGTAGATAAGGCGGAAAGACGAGTTTGTAGCATTTAGTGGCGGAAAACGAAAGGTATATTCGGTTTATGTCGGTGTATGTGTTTTTGGACAGATTGTTGGCCGTTTAGAGTTAAGTCATGAAATTTTACAGAGGTGTTAAACACATGAAAATATGAGTTCTGTGAATTTTTGGTAATTTTTGGATAAAGGATGAATATTTGGTGAATTTAATGCTCGATTTTGGCCAAAAATGGTGAAAAATAGTTAAATATCATGAACAATTCTGTAAAATTGCAGATAAGCTTTTCATATCATGTATAAGTCACACACAAAATTTGAGGTCCGTTGGAGAAGTCTAAGTAGGCTTTTCGGTTAAACGAGTTCTAGGGATTTCTAGCTCGGTTTTAGTAAAAAGGGCATGTAAAAGAAGATTTTGGTTCTGGAAAAATTACAGGGGACTATGTGGATGGCAGGGGACATCCAGGAAAAATTTGGGATTTTTCTAAAATCGTTTGGTATTTACGACATATTTAGTGTTTAAATGGTGTTTAAAAATAGATAAATAAATTTTAAATATAGAAATTAATTCTGGAAATATTTTTATAAAATTCCTCACTGTTAAAAAGTGATTTGTGCAAAATTTCAAGATCCGAGAGTAAACGGATAATTAATCGTGCTAATTATCAAACTTTTAAAGTTAAAACGCGTAAACCGGTGAAGTTCGCTTAAGCGAGCTGACTGGTGTATAAAAAAACCCTAAAAATGAACTATTTTCATATAAATGAGTTAAACAAGCAAAAATAAATCATCCGAAAATAATTCGGATGATTTGAGTAATTTTAACCTATTTTAACAGTTTCCGGTACGCCAAAGACGGAAACGGGTCCCGCGGCCAATCGGGACGTCTAAACCGAGCTATAATTTCACATTTTAAATTAAATTATCAGACAACCACTATTTTCTGGTCGGGTGTGACCAAACTCATTTTTGAAATATAAAATTGGATAACCGTGCTAGGCACGCAAAACAGGGAAAACAAGCTATTAGAAGATTTGACTGTTGAACTATAAACGACATCACAATCTGAGTCCGGAAAAGTGTTTCTGGGTTAACCTTGCCCCCAGAACGGGTACAGTGCTGGGTTAACAGTGTCCCCAGATGTACCGGTTAACCTGGTTAAAGTTATATTAATAATGAGTGTATAGTAACGATCGTAGGGATCATATTACAGATTGGACGTGTTAACTGATAATGATTGTTGTTACCTGCTTGCATGTGCTAATGTGAGTTTCACGAGCCCCTTTTTACTGAACTGCTTTAAATATTTTCCAGGGGCGGAAAGCATGTTTCCATCAAAATGTTTAAGTACATGCTGATCGCATGGAAATGAATGAATTTATATAATGTTTATTGTACGAGAATCGTACGGTAATGTATTAAGATGGTAATTGTCTGAGTTGCTAACATTGTAAGGCCCGAAACAGTGTTCTGGGTTAATAGTGTCCCCTGAGGTTATTAAATGTGTTTCTGGGTTAACAGTGTCCCCAGAGGTTATTAAATGTGTTTCTGGGTTAACAGTGTCCCCAGAGGTTATTTGATGTGTCTCTGGGTTAACAGTGTCCCCAGAGGTTATTGGATGTGTTTCTGGGTTAACAGTGTCCCCGGAGTGAGTACAGTACTGGGTTAACAGTGTCCCCAGATAATATTATATTATGATATGGATTTATCATGGTTTACTAAAATTGTGAAACTCACCAACTATTCGTAGTTGACCCGTTTTCTCACATGCTTTTCAGGTACAATTTAGATGAAGTGATTGCTTACGTGCTAAGTGCTTGATGTGTGTAAGATTTGTGTGCGGGATGTTAGGATACATTATAACAGATAGAATTATGAATCGTATTGTATGATGTGTGTATCACCTAGACGGTAATGAAAGATGAGATAATGTAATTTTGAAGTATATTAATGCATTCAGTTTTCTTTATAAACAATGTGGTTGATATCAGAGGTGTCTGTCGCATCCCGTTTACGTTTCCGCTGCGGTTGCGGGGTGTTACAGAACTTGGTATCAGAGCCATTGGTTATAAAGAATTAGGATGTCTTTAAAAGATACCTAAAATATAACCAGTAGCTCAAGTATTATAGGATCTGAATATCAACAAATAATATATAGTGACGAGAGCTGGATAAACTTGGATGGACAAGTGAGTTATTATGGTCCGGAACATAATAACTGACTTGTCCGCACGAGGGAATTCAGGGGAAGTCACGGGGTACGTTAATAGGTAAAAATGGCAACATATGTGTAAAGTATATAATATTATTTATACGTGCTAATGTGTATATATATATACATATACATATCTTGTGGGTACATGTATTGAGAAATGGGACCCGGATAAGGAACCGGGGAAGGAAATAATAAAAAGTACCGAGGATGCTGAGATTTCTAGAGCATCGGTTGATAATGAGTCTGACTTATCGGGCCATAGTTATGATAGTACCAAGTTAGATCTTCCGTTTGACATTAACCAGAAATATCTAGTAACCGTCACTCCCAACCAAAATTGATGAATCCCTTACCCTACCAACACCGGTACCGTATGTCCTAATAACCCCAGATGTTCACCCTAACCGTCGACCCTCACATACGGACGGATCCGTACCTGAACCCATTCTTATTCCATTAAGGTAAATAAATAAATAAAATAATAATAATAATAAATTTGATAATAAATCAGCAGATAAAAAAAAATAATGTATAGAAATATATATATGTATTTCTCACTCTCAAACATATGAGTCATACCTCCTCCAAATCGAGAATTACCGATTTCAACGAACCTAGAACGCCTGAGGACATTGACTGAGCAAGTGATAGAATTTCCCATAATAGTAATTAATAATATTTGAAGGCAACCCATGTTGCGCGATTACCTTGAACCTTGCAACTCCCTATGTTATCCTTACATCCGTTATATGTTTACACCCATGTATGCTCGAATAGAATGATTACCTATACACAAAGAAGTGTTGGAATCATTATGGCATAGTTGGTTGTTCGTTCGTAGGAGGTATACTGTGTATGCCGGATATACGAATAAACACGGATATTATAACTCCATGGTATGTAATCGTTTGGTGCTCACGGTGAGCATGTATCGGTTATGCTGACATGCAGAGAGATATTGAAATCAAGCATATTAAACATTGATCTTTGTTGAGAAGATCTCTATGTCAGTTGGTGACAAGGGTTATGAAACGTATTTAAAAGTTAACCGACGTCAGGTTAAGTCCATATGTTATTATACTTGTGGGACATATATACTAGATACTGGTATGTGTATTATGTATGATAATATTTGGTGTGTATGTGTACCTGCTGTTATGATTGAACTGGTAACGAGTTATACGGTGAGATTAGTATTGATTACTGCGTACGGGATGAGTACGGCAGAATGACATAAAAAGAGTAACTCCAATGATGGAGATTGATAAGATTCTGTTGATTGCTCAAAGATAGCAGATGATGATACCGAATGTCGTATCACAGATCACTGCTAGTGTTGATACAAATGTGATCGCAAGATTGTAGATCGAGCAATCACATGAATATGAATATTCCAATTCTTGGTGGTATTACTAAAAGTGATAATGTTCCACCGAATACTATTATGACTACAAGTATTAGTTATAAACTAAACATGAATTGTAGTCGTAATGAATTAGATCCGGTATGAAGGATATGTTGTTGTTCGTGGTAAGGAAATTATTAATAGGGTACTGATGGTAAAGGGAGGAATAGATTAACGAGTAGATAGAAAAGATCGAAATGATTAAGGATATTGGTAAGAGACTAGAACATTGTGTAGTGAAATATGCTATAGAAATGTAGGTAGATTATGTTGTATCGTGATGGAACACGATGGTACAAAATTATAGTTAGAAAATTATTGCTCAGAGGACATGGTCGGAATTTAAAATTCTTGTGCTAGAGCACTTTTATTCGAGTAAGTAAGTTCAGAGATTGGGAACTGAGCTATGAAAAATAGAAATGTTGCGTGCTGATTACTTAGAACACGCTAATAGTTTGAAGGAATTGTCATGTCTGGTAACATGGCTAATTACCCCTGAAACTAAGCGAAGTGAGCGCTATATTGGGGACTAACTCCATCGAAAGGAGTATAGTTAATCCGGTAAAATATACAACCTTTGGAAAGGTTGTGTCACAAGCCAGCATCGATATACTTAACTCTATGGGAAGCGGACTGGAAGGACGTTAGGTGAGACGTCGGGTGTTAAAGAAGAGAAGTGATAAAGGCATAGTGCAAGATAGGCCTTTGAATAGGTAGGTAAGCCCTACAACCCAGAATTATACTAAGACTAGTTCTGGTGTGAAAACATGAACCGCATAAAGGGGTTCTTCCCTAAATGTGGAAAATATGGTTATCGGCAGGAAGAAGAATGTCGAGTGATAGTAGGCCACAGGTGTAGTAAAGATGGACGTAATGCCACAATTGTAGAACCAAGTGAAGCCATGTGAACCGACAACCCCAACCCATTTGTGTACAACCACTCCGAACCCAACAACTTCAATAACAATCCATTCAAAGAAATCAAATTATGCCAAACAGTTGTACTTGCTATGAATGTGGCAGTACAGAACGTTTCAAGAGAAATTGCCCAAAGTTGAACCAAGGTGTTGTTGGAAGATGAACCTCATGGCAAGCATCAACCCCTGATCAAGCAAGGAGTCGTGCTTTTGGGAGTAATTCAAATAAAGCAAGTCATGATCCAAAAGTGGTATTAAGTACGTTGTAGTTTTAAATCAATAGACTTCAGCGATATTTTTACGGTCGTCGATAGAAGTTAGCTCCTGTTAACCTCCTATCATTTGGAAAGATACCGATTAGTGAAACTATAGAACCCTATACTGTAGAATCGCTAACAGTAAACCCCTAATGGTTAACTAAATTGTTCGGAATTGTCCTATTATTCTGAAAGATTAACCTTTCCTTATTGACCTACGACCAGTAAAGTTAAGAAGTTTGACGTAATAGTTAACATGGACTGGCTAACTCGACATGAAGCTGAAATCAATTATGAAAAGAAGATGATTAGAAGCTCTCATTCGGACGATGAAGCGATTAGATACAGAGAAAAGTGTACGGTATTATGTTACCACTCTAATCTCATTTTGAGATGTTATAGTATTTACGACAAGAAGACGTGGTGTATTTAACAAACGCGATTGCCAAAGTATTTAAAAGAAAACATACAGAAGATATGCCGGTGGTACGCGAATTTCCACAAGTTTTCCCAGAAGAACTTCCTGGATTACCGCCAACCCGACATGTCAAATTCGGAATCAATTTAATACCTCAAGCTGGCCCTGTTGCTAAAGCATCTTACCGACTTACACCAACTGAAATGCAAGAATTATTGGATAAGGTTTTATACGACCTAGTTAGTCACCATGGGGTGCACCAGTGTTATTTGGGAAATGAAGGACAGAAGTGTTAGGATATGTATTGATTAGGGAGAATTGAATAAAGGGACGATCAAGAGTAGGTACTCACTTCTTCGAAGTGAATGATCTGTTTAATCAACTGCAAGGGGCGATTTATTTTTAGAAATTGATCTTAGATATAGTTATCACCAAATGAAAAAAATCCAAGAGGAGGACGTTGCAACAACAGCGTTTCGGATTCGCCACGGCCATTATGAATTCTTAGTTATGCCTTTCGGGCTAACAAATGCGCCGGCAGCATTCATGGAACTCATGAACCGAGTCTGTAAACTTTATTTTGACAAATTTTTCATAAAATTCATTAATGATATTTTGATATATTCGCAACGTAAAGAAGAGCACGAACGACGGTTAAGGAAAATTGTGGGAGGGTTAAAGCAAGAGGAGTTGTACGCGAAGTTTTCGAAATGTGATTTTGAATGAAGAAGGCATAATCCCTTGGTCATGTTGTAGAACAACAAGGATTTCACATAGAACCAAATAAGATAGAAACCATTAAAATTGTGCCAAGCGCCGATTTTAAGTCTCCCCGATGGAGACGATGGTTTTGTCGCGTATTGTGACGCATCGCATAGAGGGTTAGGATGCGTGTTAATGCTGAATAATAAGGTTATAGACTATGCTTCCCGACAGTTAAAAATACACGAGAAAAATTACACTACTCATGACTTAGAACTGGGAGCGGTTATCTACGCACTTAAAATGTGGAGACATTGCCTCTACGATACGAAGTGCACCATCTTCACCGATCATAAAAGTTTGCAGCACATAATTGATCAGAAGGAACTGAATATGAGGCAACGAATATGGGTCGAGTAGTTAAGCGATTATGACTGTGACATCCGTTATCACCCTGGCAAGGCTAACGTCGTAGCCGATGCCTTGAGTAAGAAAGATCGGGTTAAGCCATTGCGAGTGCGAGTGCTGGGGATGATAGTCCAGTCGAACCTTTAGGACCTGATTCGAGTCGCTCAACGGGAGGCGTTGAAAGAGAAATAATTGGAAAAGGAGGGACTTTACGGCAATGAGAAGAATTTCGAACAGCGCGTGGACGAAATTCTCTACTTCAAAAATCGGGCTTGGATCCCGACCCTCCATGACCTTCGTGATTTAATCATGGATGAAGCGCATAAATCGAAATATTTCATACATCTGGGATCGGATTAGACTATTGATGATGCGAATATCTGAAAGGATCTTATTAATGGCTGAGTCGGAGAAAGATATGGATACGTATATTAGAGGATATTTGAGTTATGCGAGAGATAAGGCTGCACACCGAAAACCCTTGGGTACTCCGCAACGACAGAAAATTCGCCAATGATAGTGGGAATAAATTACCATGGATTTCGGGACGCAAATTCCCAAGATATATCAAAGGCATGAGGTAAATTGGGTAATCGCGGATCGATTAACCAATCCTCGCATTTCATCCCAAACCATGACGATTACCACAATGAATTCTTGCCCAAATTCCTGATGGTGAAATGGTATCTCGTCGTGGAGTACCATTTTCAATGATCTCAGATCGAAATAGTCATCCTACTTCCATTATTGGAAGGCGGGGAAGGAAGCATCGAGAGCTTGAAGCTTTCTATGGGTGAAGTAATTATCACCCATTTGTAAATTGAAAATGGGCGTCAATCAAGCCATAAGATTTGAATTGATTCGAGAAACAACCAATCGGATTTATAATATTTAAGATGAGTTGAAAGCATCGCGAGATTGGCAAAGGATTTATGCCAACATTCATAGGAAACCATTGTCATTGGAAAGAGGTGACAAGGCATTTTTAAGGCATCACCTTAGAGAGGTGATATGAGGTTTGCCAAAACCGAAAATAGCTCCTTAATATATTGGGCCTCATGAGACTATCTCCATGATTGGTCACTTAGTTTATTGATTAAAGTATTCCAGGGGCTAAGTACTATACATGATATTTTGCCATGTATACGGATTGAAAAGTGCCTAAGCGATGAGGCAACGAAAGTACTAGTAATAGAGGTACTCATAGAAGACATGCTTGATATCATAACTAATTCCGTAGAGATAGTAGACGGGAAAACTAAACAATTTGGACATACCAAGCTTTATTAATTAAGATTAAGTGGAATTCACAGCGAGGACCAGATTATACTTGGTAACGCGAGGGTGAATTCTGAAGGAAAAACCCCCCACCTTTCTCTCGAAAGGAGATAGTGGACGTGTAAAATTTCGAGGACGAAATTTCTTAACGGGGGGAGAATGTAACGATTCAGACGAAACCAGGTATACCCTAACCGGTAGACGTTAGTTACGTCATATGTAATGTCGGGTACATGAGTTACCATAGTAGCTATACGAGAATACAGGGTTCACTGTATTGGTTGTGCGTGAATAAATAATTCATCGTATTGAATATGCGATTAATCGATTGATAGTTATTGAAACCCGAACGAATCGAGGGTTCAATTATAGACGAGATATATGATATTTAGTGATTTTACGAAGCATTAATTCTTCGGGATAAGAAAAGTACGGCACAGAAAAAGAATTTCGATTTAATGGTACGACGGTACATTAAACGAAACCTTTAATACCAAACCGAGCAAGAGACAATCGATCAAGCCGAAAAAGATGCGCGATAATTAATAATATGATGTTTTGAGTTAATAAATGTCATGGTTTAAGTTTTTAAAGTTTTTAAATCGGTTTTATATAAATTTCATTTTTAGCCGAAAAACAACCGTTTTGGCCTCGTTTTAAGCCGAATTAAACGTTTTACCGAAAAACGAACTGAACCAGATTATCCAAAACATTATCCGGATTACGAGAATCCAAACATGTGGCCTAAAATGAAGAGGTGGGTCCCACCCCACCCCCTAAGTGTGCCGATCGGACCCAAGGGGGTCATTCCCCATTCCATTTTCTTTTTTTCTCATCAAATTCTCCACAATCTTCAACTCTCTTAAGATCATAAACTCAAAACCGATATTTGGAGCAAGAAAACCGAGGTAAAAACCGAGTTAATCACGTTTCCATCTTTGTTTCTTGAGTTCGTTTGCAAGAAAATGAGATTTCAAAGATGAAAACCGATTCTTGCATGATCAAGTGATGTATACGGGTTATACAAAGGATCTTGGTCCAAGAAAGGAGTTAAACGAATCAAAAACGAATTTTTACGGTTTAAATCTTTGTTTTTGAATCATAACCGAAACCATGAAAGAAATGGCTTGATCGTGAGGGTAACTTACTTGGTTTGTGGTATGTTGTTTGTAGGCTCTGTTTTTAGTGGTAGATAAGGCGGAAAGACGAGTTTGTAGCTTGTAGTGGCGGAAAACGAAAGGTATATTCGGTTTATGTCGGTGTATGTGTTTTTGGACAGATTGTTGGTCGTTTAGAGTTAGGTCATGAAATTTTACAGAGGTGTTAAACACATGAAAATATGAGTTCTGTGAATTTTTGGATAAAGGATGAATATTTGGTGAATTTAATGCTCGGTTTTTGCCAAAAATGGTGAAAAATAGTTAAATATCATGAAAAATTTTGGAAACTTTCAGATAAGCTTTTCATATCATGTATAAGTCACACACAAAATTTGAGGTCCGTTGGAGAAGTCTAAGTAGGCTTTTCGGTTAAACGAGTTCTAGGGATTTCTAGCTCGGTTTTAGTAAAAAGGGCATGTAAAAGAAGATTTTGGTTCTGGAAAAATTACAGGGGACTATGTGGATGGCAGGGGACATCCAGGAAAAATTTGGGATTTTTCTAAGATCGTTTGGTATTTACGACATATTTAGTGTTTAAATGGTGTTTGAAAATAGATAAATAAATTTTAAATATAGAAATTAATTATGGAAATATTTTTATAAAATTCCTCACTGTTAAAAAGTGATTTGTGCAAAATTTCAAGATCCGAGAGTAAACGGATAATTAATCGTGCTAATTATCAAACTTTTAAAGTTAAAACGCGTAAACCGGTGAAGTTCGCTTAAGCGAGCTGACTGGTGTATAAAAAAACCCTAAAATGAACTATTTTCATATAAATGAGTTAAACAAGCAAAAATAAATCATCCGAAAATAATTCGGATGATTTGAGTAATTTTAACCTATTTTAACAGTTTCCGGTACGCCAAAGACGGAAACGGGTCCCGCGGCCAATCGGGACGTATAAACCGAGCTATAATTTCACATTTTAAATCAAATTATCAGACAACCACTATTTTCGGTTCGGGTGTGACCAAACTCATTTTTGAAATATAAAATTGGATAACCGTGCTAGGCACGCAAAACGGGGAAAACAAGCTATTAGAAGATTTGACTGTTGAACTCTAAACGACATCACAATCTGAGTCCAGAAAAGTGTTTCTGGGTTAACCTTGCCCCCAGAACGGGTACAGTGCTAGGTTAACAGTGTCCCCAGATGTACCGGTTAACCTGCTTAAAGTTATATTAATAATGAGTGTATAGTAACGATCGTAGGGATCATATTACTGGTTGGACGTGATAACTGATAATGATTGTTGTTACCTGCTTGCATGTGCTAATGTGAGTTTCACGAGCCCCTTTTTACTGAACTGCTTTAAATATTTTCCCGGGGCGGAAAGCATGTTTCCATCAAAATGTTTAAGTACATGCTGATCGCATGGAAATGAATGAATTTATATAATGTTTATTGTACGGGAATCGTACGGTAATGTATTAAGATGGTAATTGTCTGAGTTGCTAACATTGTAACGCCCGAAACAGTGTTCTGGGTTAACAGTGTCCCCAGATGTTATTATATGTGTTTCTGGGTTAACAGTGTCCCCAGAGGTTATTAAATGTGTTTCTGGGTTAACAGTGTCCCCAGAGGTTATTTGATGTGTCTCTGGGTTAACAGTGTCCCCAGAGGTTATTGGATGTGTTTCTGGGTTAACAGTGTCCCCCGAGTGAGTACAGTACTGGGTTAACAGTGTCCCCAGATTATATTATATTATGATATGGATTTATCATGGTTTACTAAAATTGTGAAACTCACCAACTATTCGTAGTTGACCCGTTTTCTCACATGCTTTTCAGGTACAATTTAGATGAAGTGATTGCTTACGTGCTAAGTGCTTGATGTGTGTAAGATTTGTGTGCGGGATGTTAGGATACATTATAACAAATAGAATTATGAATCGTATTGTATGATGTGTGTATCACCTAGACGGTAATGAAAGATGAGATAATGTAATTTTGAAGTATATTAATGCATTCAGTTTTCTTTATAAACAATGTGGTTGATATCAGAGGTGTCTGTCGCATCCCGTTTACGTTTCCGCTGCGGTTGCGCGGTGTTACAGCGCCGAAAAAGGTGTATACGGTAAGGGAACGTCAAAGAATGTTTATGAAATTCTTTGACCTAACTCTAATTCGTTAACGGGAGAATAATGAATTAACAAGCAATTCGTTATGCCATTCGCTAAGAAAGAATAACGAACGAGCTTCGTTCGTTAAGCAATTCGATGCTCTTCGGCATAGAGAGATAACGAATGAACCCTCATTCGTTAGAAGGTTCATTCGTTATTAAGGGTCATTCTTTATGATCATTCGTTAAAGGCCAGCTCGTTATAAAGGCTAGTTTGCTATAAAGACTAATTCGTTATAAGGGATAATTCGTTATGAAAATCAATTCGTTATGAAGTAACGAATGAGTCCATTCATTATGAAAGACAGAAGCAACGATGAAACTCCATTCGTTAAGAAACAATACAACGAATTAAGATTTAAACAATAACTAAAAGGTCCCCGGACTTAGAAAAGAATGATTTAATTACATAGAAGCCCCTGGACTTTATTAACTTATGAAAGATACCTTTAAAGGTTAACGAGTAACGATTAACTAAGAGGGTAAAGATTCAATGAAGTAAAACAAGCTTAGACACTTAAGATTAATAAAGCTAACAGTTAGGATGGCTAGATTGGTATTTAATATTGTGTTTATTAAACAGTTAGTCCCGCACATCTACAGAAAGGAATAACCATTAACGGCGAACGTAACAAAATTCAGGAAAGTTTCTAGCCCCATTTCCTTGTTACGTTAGCGGGGCTGTGTCCATACTCGATGTGAAGTGTGAATACACTTACCTTAAGTGGTAAGTGTATGCTATAAATGATGTACGAGTTAGTTATCATGTAGTGGTTATGAAGGAATGTTTGTTGGTGTATGAACGATCTTCGGATATTGCACGTATCTCCAAGGGGAATGATCTCCAAGTGGTTATTAGTGTGTGTGAATGTTATGATGCAGCTTGCTTATTATATAAATGATAAAATGATAGGAAGTGTGTTGTAGACAAGTAGAGTAAAGTGTGATAGAAGTGGAAAGGGGTCTAGTAAGGGTGCTAGAGGCATGACGATAGTACGTGGTACGCTAAGCCTATACGTGCCGTTGTTTTTAAAGTGGCATAATGAGAGTACGTGGGATGACAAGCCTCTACATGCCTTCGTTAATAAGTGGCATAACGTGAGTGTGTGGGAGGGCAAGCCTCTATGTGTTCCTGTATAACAAGTGGCTAAGACGTAGAGGACAGTTAAGTGGTTAAGCGGTAAGGTGAACAGGTCAAACAGAGAAATATGTGTCTTCGGACACGTATATAATGCATGTAATGGTTGTATGGTAAGTTTCTTGATTAAATAGAACTCACTCAGCGTAGCTGACTTTCAGTATGCACGCATGTAAACATGTTTAAAGAGCTAGCATGAGGACGGCACAAGGCATGGATTGAATGGCTGGCATCTAAAGATAAAAGAAATGAAGTTCTAACACAATGATTTATGTTATGATTTAAAGAAAAGTTTGGAATGTTTTTAATGAATGACTGAAGTTTTATTTATTCCGCGAATGTTTTAATTAACTCTGATTGTAGAACAGTGTTAATGAGTAAATCCAACACCAAAGTAGGGCACCGGGATCGGGGCCTTACATGTTGGTATTGAAATTTGAGATTTTTTCTCAAACAAGAAAAGAAATAATACATATTGGAAGATCCTATTCCAGATGAGCCAAATATTGGCGATTTGGATGCCTATAACGATTGGTTGAAAAACACCGAGGATTCCCAAGATGTTAGGAACCATGATTCCAAAGATTTAAAAGGATTTTGAAAATCATGGGGGATATGACATGATCACCCAACTTAAGGAAATGTTCCTTACTCAAGCTATGGTGGAACACTTCAAAGCGGTTCGAGCACTTCATGCATGCTGTATGGAAGAAACCCAATCGGTTTCATCTTATGTGCTTAAGATGAAAAGCCACATTGATCGACTCGAACGGCAAAATTGTCCCGTCTCAAAAGAGTTAGCCATGGATATGATCCTTAATGGCCTAACCAAAAGGTTTGAGACTTTTGTTATGAATTATAACATGAATGGATGGGACAAGAGCATTGGTGAGCTTCATGCAATGCTCAAAACGGCCGAAGCGAGAATGGGTAAAAAGGTTTTACCGGTTCTCACGATCAATGAAGGTGACAATAAGAAGAGGCATCGCCCGGAACCTAAGAAAAGATTGCAAAAGGTAAGGGACACGTCAAGGGTAAGTTCAAAGGAAAGGCTAAACGGGAACTAACCAAACCAAAAGAGAAGAAGCTAAAGGTTAGCTCGGAGGACCCGTGCTTTGGTTGTGGTGAGAAAGGACATTGGATGAGGAATTGTCCAACCTATCTTAAAGAGTTGAAAGCAAAGAGGGATGCGGGGCAAACCTCGGGTACAACTTTTATGAGCCACATTGATCTTAATTTTATTTCTTCTAACACATGGGTATTGGATACCGGATGTGGAACTCATATTTGCAATTTGTTGTGGGAGTTCAAAATAAATAAGCATTTCAAGAAAGGAGATAAAAGTCTCTTCATGGGCAACAGAGCAAATGTTGATGTTGAAGCCTAAGGAGACTATATTTTGAAGCTTCCAAATGGTTTGAAAGTTGTTTTGAAAAACATTTTGTATGCTCCTAGTTTGACTAGGAAAATTATCTTCGTTTCTCTTTTAAGACAATATGGTTATGATTTAAATTTTGTGGACAATGGTATTTGTATCTTCATGAATAATGTCTTTTATGTTGGTACATAAATGTAAGTAGTTCATGGTCTAGCGTTTGTAATCGAGTCTGTAATGTAATTATGTTTAAGTTTATGATTATGTATGTAAGCGAAGTTGTCAACAAGTTCGCTTAGGCGAACTTGTTGAACAAGCGAAGTTGTCGACAAGTTCGCCTAGGCGAACTTGTTCAACGAGCGAAGTTACTGACAACTTCGCCTGAGGCGAAGTTGTCGTGTATTTAAATAGTTTACGGGTTAACTGTTTGAGGTTAATCAGTTGGTTAGTTAGTGTTTTGGTTAATCACGTGTGATTCAGCAAGTCGATAGACGAGAGATAGAGTCTGTAATAGACGTGTTTCTAGTTATAATATATAACGTGTTCGTTTGTATTGCGTGTGATTGTTTTACGTATTCTATGCTCGTAACTACCTACGCAGGGATTCCGCACCTACGTAGATAGCGATATCCCGTGTAAGATCCATCCGGGAACCTACAATTGGTATCAGAGCTTTGGCTCGATTGTGTGGTTCGGGATTTCACGCGGGTGTAGAAAACGTCTCGTTTGACCTATTCGCGGGACGCGTTTTCGTTGATATTGTGTTATACTCACCTTATACAGTCATATTCAAGCCGTCACACCGACCGGAAACTGCTAAATCGTCGAAAACAGATCTGAATATTTTCAGTGTTCTTCGGGCGAAGTTGTTGTTCTTCAGGCGAAGTTGCCGACACTGGAAGTAGGGTTTCGGCGAAGATATAAGGTTGAGCGAAGTTAACCACAACTTCGCCTACCTCATAAGTTCGCCTAAGCGAAGTTATCCTCAACTTCGCTTACCTCCTAAGTTCGCTTACCTTAAGCGAAGTTATTCTCAACTTCGCCAAGTCACGCGAATTTAAGAATTTTCCAGCGAAGTTAACACTTAAGCGAAGTTATCCTTAACTTCGCCTATAGTACTGTTTGGAAGAATTTTTTGTTTTGTTCGGGTTTTTCTTGTTTTCGAGAAGATGTCACCGATTAACATCTCAGAGTTAGTCAAAATGGAAGTAGAAGCGGGGTCGGCTACTAAGGCCCCAAGGTTGATGAAAGGAACCGACTTCGTGGCGTGGAAGGATAGGTTCATTCAGTATATTAAATACCAGGATGCAAAGATGTGGGTGTGCATCCAGGATGGATATATTCCACCGACAATGGAATACGAAGGTCGGGATGTGATAAAGAAGTACAGCAAGATGGAGGAAGAAGAGAAGAAGATGTATGAGGCCGAGAGCAAGGTCCATGCTGCAATTACTATGGCTCTTCCTCAAGAGATTCTCCACACATTCCGGAAGTACACTTCTGCACGAGAGCTTTGGGATGCTCTTGAGAATAGATTCGAAGGGAACGTGGGTATTCGTGCCTCGAAGATTAAGCTGTTAAAGACCCAGTTCTCTGTCTTCAAGTATTTGAAGAACGAATCGTTCGATGATATTATCACCCGATATTATCATCTAATGACAGAGCTGAACAACTATTCTATTGCTTACAGAGAGGAGGAAATAGTTGAGAAGCTTCTCGATGCTCTCCCACCAAAGTGGGAAATGTACATTGTTCTAATGAGGGAAGACAAAGACTTTCCTAATTTTGACTTGGAGACAGCAGTAAACAAGCTCAGAACCTTTGAGCTTAATATGGTTCGTAAAGAGACACCAACGGATCAGGTTCAAGACCCTGGTATGTATGGTGCCAAAGTTAACTCAGGCTCAAGTTCGAAGTCTGAATCTGCTGCTTACTACTCCAAAGGAGAGTCAGGTTCTAACTCTTCTCTTGAAGGAAATGTGTCAGTAAACATGAACGGTGGTGTTTGCTTTGTTGCTGGAGGATCAAGTGCTTCGAAACCTCAAGCATCCAAGAGTAGTTTCTCTCCCAGTGCTTCAAGCAATAACTACACTAAGATGCCAATGAGTGTCAAATCTGCTGAAGAGCGGTTTGCACTCTATGCATCTTTTATTGCTTCTTACGAGAACTACATACAAGGGAAGATTGTGGACCCTGCTGCTTTGGAAGAAGACTATGACCAGATCGATCCTGATGATCTGGAGGAGATGGATCTGCAGTGGCAGATGGCGATGATAGTCAGAAGAGTGAAGCGTTTCATGAAGAAGACTGGCAGAAAGTTCGTAGGTGGAAAGCCAGGATTTGATAAGTCAAGGGTAAGGTGTTACAATTGTCAACAAAATGGACACTTTGCAAAGGAGTGCACTAATGCACGTGTAGAACGTAGTCAGGGGAGGACTACACAGCAAAGTGGAAATAACAATGGGAATAATGCCATGATGTCTGATGCTGGTGAATACAACTGGAACATGTTCTCTGGAGAACTCTTTGAGCAGGCACACATGGCGAAGGTTGCAGCTGAAGAATGTATGAAAGCTGCTGAAAATGAAAAAGCTTTCATGGCAAATGACCAGAACTCCGAGGTATGTACTAAACCTATCTGTACTAAATGTGAGAACTTGTCTGAACAGCTTGCTACAATTACTGATCAGTATGTTAAGTTGGATGCCGAATTTAAAACCTTTAAAGAAGATCATCACTTCACAATGACAAGAGAAAATAATTATAAAATAAAAATTAAAGCTTGTGAAAAAGACGTTAAAAGTTTAAAAACAAAATTAGCTGAAAAAATTGATGTGATCGATCTAAGCTACGAGGTTTTAGAAGAGAAAACCATGTTAATCGCTGAGAAAGAAAAACAGATTGCTGATCACTAGGTAAAAGTGGTGGAACTAAATAGGAAACTGGAGCAATTCCGAAATTCCTCTGCTATTCTTGATCACCTCGTTAGTGTGATCAAGGTTCCTCACCTAAGAGGGGAGGAATTGGTTACCATGAGGTTCCACCACCTTATAACCATAATTATACTTTCAATCCTAGTGTGCATGAATCTGTTAATTTTGTAGCTGATCAGACAGGTCCTGCTAAGGAAACTGGTAAAGTACCGGAAATTAGTAAAGGCGAAACAAGTTCGCCTGTCTCAAAAGTTAAAATTTCTATTTCAAGTCCAGTCTCATCTGATTCGGATAAGTCATCCGAGTCGGGTAAGACAAAAGAGAAGGAAGTGGTACCCACTAGTGGAGAAAAAGTTAATTCAACTAAAAGGAGTACTCCACTCAACCCATATGTCCCACCTTATGTGAGACGTACGGTTGGTAATACTTCCTCCACATCTAAAACATCTGCTGAAAAGAAAGCTGAACATAGGTGTTGTTTTAGATGTAATCAAACAGGGCACCTTGTTGCTCATTGCCCTCTGAAGCAGCGTTTCAGAGAGGTGAGGCCCTCGAAAACTGAGACTAAGGTTTTTGGTAATCGTTTAAATGTTAAAAATGAAAACCATTCAAATTTGAGAGATAATACAGGTTTTCAAAGAAACACATCTCGTTTTTACACTACTAATAACCAAACCAAATGCTATAATTCTTTTGATTCTCTTAATGTTCGTCGGTTTGGTTGGCCTCACTATCAGTCTCCAAGGAGGTATCCTGTTAGGACTCGTGGAAATTTATCTAATGCTAATTTTGGTCAGCCAAGGTGTGTGAGTTCTGTTAAGAAGGTTAATCGACCCAAGACCAAGAGGTCTTGGGTCCCCAAATTTTAATAATCTCTTTTGTTTATGCAGGAACAGTTGAACTGGGCTTCCAATAATCTTTGGGTTGTGGACAGCGGCTGTTCCCGGCACATGACTGGTAACAAGGATTTGTTACAAGATTTAAAACCTGTTCAAGGAGCAAGAGTCAGTTTTTCCGGTGAGAGTGGAGGCAAAATAACAGGAAGGGGTACGGTAACTAACGGGAAGATGACGTTAGAAAATGTGAACTTTGTTGAAGAACTGAAGCACAATCTGCTGAGTGTGTCGCAGATTTGTGATAAAGATTATACCGTACACTTCACGAAGACTGATGCGATTGTGTTGAAGCCTGGTTTTTAAATACCAGAAGAGTGGATAGTAATGAAGGCTCCACGTGATCGAAATACGTATATGATGGATTTAAGTTCAACTGAAATGGCAACGGAAGAATCGTGCCTTTTGACGAAAGCAAGCGAATCGGAATCTGAACTGTGGCACAGGAGAATGGGGCACATTCATCTTCGGAAGATGAACCATATTGTCAGACATGGGCTTGTGTTGGGTGTTCCCTTAAAAAGTTTCAATTTTGAAGACAAATGTCTTGCGTGCAAAAAGGGAAAGCAGCACAAGAAGTCTCATCTCACCAAGAAAGTAAATTCAATTGCCAGTACACTAGAGCTGCTTCACATGGATCTCTTCGGTCCTGTGAATGTAAGAAGTCTAGGTGGTACAACTTATTGCTTGGTGATCACTGATGACTACTCACGATACTCGTGGGTTTACTTCCTGAAATTAAAGGACGAAATGGCTCAAATGGTGAAGAATCTGATTACCAAAGTTGAGAACATTATGGATAAACGAGTGAAGTTCATCAGAAGTGACAATGGTTCTGAGTTTAAAAATTTTGAAATGGATATCTTCTGTCTGTCAAGAGGGATTGAACACCAATTCAGTGCTCCGTATACTCCGCAACAGAATGGAGTGGCTGAAAGGAAGAATAGAACTTTAATTGAAGGAGCCAGAACTATGCTGGCTGATTCGAAGCTTCCGGTGGTGTTCTGGGCTGAAGCTGTTTCTACAGCTTGCTATGTACTGAATAGAGTTTTAACGATAAAAAGACTTAATAAAACATGCTACGAGCTTATGCATGGGAGAAAGCCCAATTTGTGTGGACTTGAAGCTTTCGGGTCCCCGTGTTCGATTTTAAAGGCACATTCAAAGTTTGGTGAAGCAGCCGCTGAAGGAATCTTGGTCGGCTATGAAGTTGGGACTCCCAACAGGCGTGTCTTTAATACAACGAACGGCAAGGTTGAGGTGGTATGTAACACCGACATTACGAGTTACAGATCGCCAAGACCGAGCATCGGACCTCCTGGGATTTTCGACTATGATAGGCTCTTCAAGTCTTTTAACATACTTGATTTGTTTTGTACAGAAGAAGAAGAACGTGTTGCTACGAAGATGATTCTAGATGAGGAGGAAAATTTGGCTCATAGACAGCTATTTGATGATTGTCAACCTTCCTCATCAAATTCTATCGGTTCCCCTGCTGTCTCTCCTGAAGAAGATTTTATTAATCCATTTCACTCTCAGCAAGAAACAACCATTGATGAGCTCTCTTCTAATTTAGAAGATAATTTGCATGTCGGTGCTGTTCCGACCACGAGAATTCACATAGATCACCCTTTGGAGAATGTTATAGGTGATGTGTCCTCCGGTGTACAAACCAGAAGTAGCTTGAATGAGCACACCAGTGTTTTTACAAGCATTAAGGAAACGGGTATAATGAACGAATGTTTGTATTCATGCTTTATTAGCCAGATTGAACCGAAAAATTATCAAATGGCTCTTAAGGACAGCTCGTGGGTCGAGGCCATGCAAGAAGAGTTGGCTCAATTTAAGAAGATGGAAGTTTGGACTTTGGTTGAAAAACCAAGGAATGTGCATGCGATAGGCACAAAATGGGTGTTTAACTGCAAGAGAGATGAAAAGGGGATTATTATAAGAAACAAGGCGAGGCTGGTCGTTAAAGGTTTCAATCAGCAAGAGGGGATAGATTATAATGAAGTGTTCGCTCCGGTGGCCAGGTTGGAAGCGATAAGATTGTTTTTGGCGTTTGCTGCTTTTAAGAAGATGAAAGTGTTTCAGTTGGACGTGAAGAGTGCGTTCCTCAATGTGAAAGTTGATGAGGTTGTGTATGTTGAGCAACCTCCGGGTTTTCCTGACCCAGACTTTCCTGATCACGTGTACAAGTTGAGCAAGGCGCTGTATGGATTACATCAGGCACCTCGTGCCTGGTATTCAACGTTATCGGACTACTTGTTAGAGAATGGTTTTGAAAGGGGTTTGATTGACAGCACACTGTTTGTGAAGAGTGATGGAAGTGACTTCCTGCTAGTTCAAGTCTACGTGGATGACATCATATTTGCTGCATCAAGAGTCTCCATGCGTCAGGAATTTGAGGCCGTCATGAAGAAAAGATTTGAGATGAGTGCCATGGGTGAACTAACGTTCTTTTTAGGTTTGCAGGTTGATCAAAAGAAGGATGTGATGTTCATTCATCAAACAAAATATGTTCATGATGTCCTCAAGCGCTTCAAGATGGAGGACTGTTCTCCATTTGACACTCCAATTTGCGTCAACCACAAGTTGGGAGCTGAAATAGACGGTGACGCAGATGTGGACCCAACTCAGTATCGGGATATAATAGGTTCTTTGATGTATTTGACTGCTTCTAGGCCTGATATAATGTTTGCTGTTTGTCTTTGTGCTCGTTTTCAGGCAAACCCAAAGGAATCTCACATGAAAGGTGTGAAGAGGATTTTGCGGTATCTCAAAGGCAAGCCGAAGCTAGGGTTGTGGTACCCGAAGGGAGGAGACGTGGAACTGGTTGCTTATACGGATTCTGATTATGGAGGGTGCAATCAGAGTCGGAAGTCGACAACAGGAGGATGTCAGTTTCTCGGTGGAAGATTAGTTTCCTGGCAGTGCAAGAAACAGACATCAGTCGCAATTTCTACATGCGAAGCTGAATATATGGCAGCATCCAACTGCTGCTATCAGGTTTTGTGGATTCAGCAACAATTGCGCGACTATGGTCTGAATTTCTTACTCACTCCTATTTTTATTGATAACACTGCTGCCATCTCAGTAATTAACAATCCCGTGAAACGTAGTAAAACTAAACATATTGACATTCGTCATCATTTCATACGGGATTGTGCTGAGAAGAAACTGATTAAGGTCGAAAAGGTCGATACGCTAGAAAATTTCGCTGATTTATTTACAAAAGCGTTTGATAAATCCAGATTTCAAAACCTAGTTGAGCTGAACGGGATGATCAATCCTAAGTAACCATGTTTTTGTGTTTATTTGAAAAAAAAAAAAAAAATGTCACTATTGCTTAAAATTAGTCGGTTACCTCAGTTTGATGGACATATCCTCGGATATGTTTTGGTCCTCGTTTCTACTTGTAGAGAATGAGGGTCGCCATTAACCAGATGACTGAAAGTGACCGGGGCGGTTATGATGTGTTTTCTTTCTGTCGCTGAAAATTAGTCGGTCATACTTAGTTAGAAGGACACATACTTGTATGTGGTCGGTCCAGTTGATCCATTGGATCTTCAGGATTTCCGTTTACCTGAAGACTTTGACGTGATCGGGGCGATTGAAGTCAAAATTTCTCTAGGGAAATGAAATTACTTTTCAAGTCTGTTACTTCGTAAGTAGTTAGTTAGCTATGTTGAACGGAAAATTGATCCAACCATGGAAAATGATAGATATACTAACTTTGTGTGCTTAACTAGTGAAGTTATTAGGCTTAAAAGGCTTTAGGACAATCATTGTATGTCATGGTAACTTTTTATGGTACGTAAAAGTAGACGTGATACAAACTAATTTTACTTGATTTTACGTGGAAACTCCTTAAGAGTTTTGCGTGTCTTCATGTATATCTTTCCGAATGATAGGCAGAAAAGTGATTACCCAGTCATACACGAGCCCGTAAGTTTTCTGATTCCCGTGAAGAAAGCTTTTCAAGACACTGCAGTGATCCAGATTCGGGACTTGCAGTTGTTTATTACTCTGAAGTCTATAAGTATGTTTGTTTGAAAAAAAAAAAAATTAGTACTTATGAGTTATTGTAACATTCGAGAGTTCAAGATATCGAGACTTCTCAATCTTAGAGTAAGAAGAAGAACGGGAACCAGAAGAAGAGTCCTTACATGTTTAATCAGACACTATGTATCGAAGTCAATTCGGGGTGACTTGGGGAAAGCCAAATACGCTTTGGGGATAGATAGGAGGCTCAATATTTCTGAGTTGTTGCCCACTTAAATTTTAAGGATTAATTGAAACTAACTCGTATCACAGAAACGATGAAAACCATCTTAAGCATATTACCTGCTTACAACCTGTCTCTATATGTCATAATACAGCTAAACACGAATCTATGTGACAGTCACGTAGTTAGTATGATTCCTGTTCGGATCTTTTCTAAAACGTAGCAGTCCCTATCGAGACTGAAATTTGATCCCTTATACATTAAATTTATTACGTTTTTGTACTAAGATAGCTTTATGATTTTTTAACTGGTTACTTAGAATTGATCATGTTATTTATTTCTTAAATGACAATTTTTAACTTAATTGACAACGGTTAAAATCTTAAGGGTTAAATTTTGAAATTTTAGGCGATGTTGTTGAACAGGCGAAGTTGTGAATAACTTCGCCTAGGCGAAGTTATCCGTAACTTCGCCTGTATAACAGAGCCTCTATATAAAGGATTTTAAGGGTTAAAACTGTTCATCAGAAATTCCAGCGAACTTATCCGAAATATCCGGCGAACATATATCTGTTACGGCGAACTTGATTCGTTTCCGATTTCGATCCTTTTTCTCAGTTTCGTTCATAGATTCAAGGTGTGTGTTATCGATTCACCGTATATCCAAAGACAGTGATGCTTTTCATAGGTCGTTTTGAACGGTTTCGTGACCTCGGTCCGGTGACCTTTCAAAACCGAGATTTACAAACTTGTATTACGTGTTCATTGACGATCTTTTCATCTAACCATCCGTAATATCATGTGTTAGAGTCTCCTGGATCGTCAAACTTTGCCGAATCATCGGATTCCGGCTGTTAGAATCCTAACAGTCGCCGATTCAGTTCAGGCGAAGTTAGGGTTTAGGCGAAGTTATCCACAACTTCGCCTGGGACTTAATTTCGCCTGAGGCGAAGTTATCTACAACTTCGCCTTAGACTTAATTTCGCCTAACCTTTATCTTCGCCTGAGGCGATGTTGTGAAGAGGCGAAGTTATCACTAACTTCGCCCAGACCATTTTACTTGAAATTAATTAGACGAACTTAAAGATGAAGCGAAGTTGTTCCCAACTTCGCCTCACCTTTAACTTCACCTGTACAGGTTTGATCACAACTTCGCTCCTGGTAATCAAGCGAACTTGTGTACAACTTAACATTTATCTAACTTGGTTCGTTTAGTGCAGATATGGCTGCTGTTGGAGGTGCAGGAGGTGCAGGTGATGACGGTGATGATCACAGACAATTCTTCCCAGCTCATAACCAGTTCATAACACTTGACCCAGATGCAAAGGGCGTGGAGGACTACAGGGAGATAATTACTTTTCTCTTGCGCTCACGGATATATCACGCAATAACAACTACCCTGCCTATTTCCCTACCGAATATTGAAGACTTTTGGGAGACGGTAGAGTACGATTGCCGGGTTGAGCCCCCGGTTATGCGAGCCACCGTAAACGGTCAAGTTGTTCAGTTTTCTTCTGAACAAATACGGGTGGCGTTGCAGTTTGGTGAAGAGACGAGGGATGACCCAACGGAGTTTGTTGCGCCATTCCTGTTAGGACATGAAATGTCACATGTATGTCCCCAGTTCTATCAGGTTGGTTCAACATGAAGCCAACGATCGTGAAACCAAGTTAACGTACTGAAAATGTCAAACGAAGCTGATTCGATCGAATCAGTGACTGATTCGATCGAACCAGATCTCATTCGATCGAACCAGATCTCATTCGATCGAATGAGTATCTCATTCGACCGAATGAGCCTTCGGTATATAAACGTTACTTGGGAAATTTCACAGGTGGAGAACAGAATACACACTCACGAACCAGCAGCCTACAGAAACTCTCTCGACTGTTCTTCGTGTTCTTGGTCGTTTCCTCCAATCATAGGCGTCAAACCCCTTTAGGAATCGTACCTACGTGCCCGTTGATCACCACCGAATCGCCGTGTTAGAGGATTCCGCACTCTAACACGTTGCCCCGTGAATCGTTGGGAAACCGAGTCCCGAATCGGTCCTACAAAGTGGCATCAGAGCTTTAGGTTCTTGATTCACGAAAGATTCGTGGTGATATTCGTGTTTTTCTCGTGAAAATCATATATTTTGCTTGAAAAATTTTCGAAATCAAGTGTTTTTGTTCTTGGTGTTCATTGTGTTCTTATCAAAAACTCATAAAAGTCATATATTTTGGTTTTTGATCTCAAGATTTGGTGTTAAAATTCCGGGTTTTATCAAGAACATTCATCGTGTTCTTCGTTTTTTAAACGTTTGATTCATTTTTGTTTAGTTGGTTATTTGTTTAAGTGTTAATACACTTAAAAGAGTCATTTTTTGCTTCCAAATTAACTAGGATTCGTGTTAGTGAATTTACAACCGAAAATCAGGTCAAATCTTCTAAGTTTGGAAATTCCATAAATCCCGATCGAACAAGTCGTATTTTTGGAACTCATTCGATCGAATAAGCCTCTTATTCGATCGAACCAGTTTGAATTTTGACCGAATCAGTTTTTCCCGCCGTGATCTGCGCCAAGTCCATTCGATCGAATCAGTTCATCCTTTCGATCGAACCTGCTTCCAGTCGATCGAACAAGTCTCAGATTCGATCCACCCATTCGATCTCTTTCTTAGTCGACTGCCAGAACCCTTTCGATCGAACCGGACATCCATTCGATCGAACCTGTCACCTCATTCGATCGAACTAGATCGTATTCGATCGGATAAGCTTCGGAAGACCAGAACAGTGAATCAGTCAGTCATTCGATTGAATCAACACACATTCAATCGAATAAAGAATACATTCGATCGAATCAGTCACTTTCGATTAAAAGATCAAAGATTAAAGCAAAGAAGCAAACATGTCTGCCAGTTCAAGTACAAACAAAAGGATCCAATCGATCCTTGAGAGTGATTCAGAATCTGGAAGCTTCAACAAGCCTCCAAAGTTGATGGCACTCAATGAGTTTACTACCTGGAAGACAAGATTTCAGATTCATATCACAGGTGTGAATCCTGGACTATGGGAAGCGGTTCAGACAACGTGGGTGCATCCTACAAACGATGATGGTGAAAGCCTGAGCTACTTTAGGCTGTCAGAAGAACAAAAGATAGCCTTTGATGCTGAAAAGAAAGCCTTCTCCTTACTGTCTCAAGCTCTCTCCAGCGATCTCTTCCATCAGTTTAACCAGTTCACAACAGCATCAACACTTTGGAACGCACTGGTTGAACGATGCGAAGGATCTGAGTCACTTAAAGAAATTCACGCACGGGAGCTAAAGCGTGAATTTGATTTGTTTGGTCCAGAATCCGGAGAAGACATTGAATCGTTGCTGTCAAGGTTCTATCATCTTATGTCAGAGCTAAAGTCCTATAATGTCAAAACAACAGGGACTGAAAAGGTTAGATGTCTCGCTCAAGGACTCCCAACAAGCTGGAACACCTTCCTGACTGTGATGAGAAGAAGTCATCAATTGGAGACGATTCTTCTTTCTGACTTTATAAAAGAAATCAGACAGGAAGACGCTGAATTAAGAGCATCCTCCAGGAAACCCAGAGCAACATCTGACAAGTCGCTGTACATGTCAAACTCTCCAATGTCAGATTCAAATGACCATGCTCCAATGAAGACTGCGTTTGTCTCCTCAATGTCAAATCAATCTAAGGGGACCGAAACGAGATCTTCTGCACCACCAACATCAAATTCCGGAAATTCAAGTTCTAACTCCGGACCCAAGTCAACTGAAAAGGCAACGTTAAACACTGAAGGCCTGGGAAAGGTAACGGTGGAAGTTGCCAAAGAACATATGGCAACGTTAGGCACAATAATTGAATCATACAGTTTAATGGTGGCTGGTAAACTTGGCAACAGTCATCTGGACAGCGATGACTATGAACAGCTAGATGAAGACGATATGGAACGCATCAACATAATGTGGGCACTTGGCAGCGCGTTCGGTAGGGCTAGAAAGTGGGCTAAGAAAACAGGCCAAGCTCTTTCAATCAACAATAAATCCAAGTTTGGTTTTGATAAAACAAAAGTTAAATGCTACAACTGTGGCGAACTTGGTCATTTTGCTAAGGAGTGCTCTAAACCAAAGAGGGAAGGTCACCAATATCCCTTCCGAACTACTTCAACTTCATCTACTCCTGCTGCAGCCGCTGCAAATGTCAACAATGAGAGACAACTGGTCCCTCAGAATCAAACAGCAGCAAACAACGCAAACATCAACAATGAAACTGCTCTTGCTGTTCAAGGTGATGAAGGCGAGTCCTGGAACTTCAGCATTAACATGGCTGACATCACCATTGTGGATGGAGACTCAAATCTGGGTTTGATGATTCCTCAACTGATGAAGAATACGTTGTCGAGGAGCCAGCTACTGAAATGAATGAAGGAGAGCATGAAGCTGAAGTGTCATCAGTGGAGATTAAGGAGGATCAAGCAAAAGAGTCAAATGTTCCTCAATCATGTCCAAGTTCAACAATTCCTGCAGAAGCTGCTACTGTTGAAGAAGTCAACAAGGTACTGTCAAAAGCAAAGTCTGCATCTTTTCTGGAAAGAGCAGGGAATCTTTACTTCGCGTTCATGGCAGAGACGTCAAATGATGCCAAGGTAAGTTCTAACCCTACTACTCCCAAACCAGAAAATACCAAATGTTTAAAATGTGAAATGTCTGAACAAGAAATTAATTCTCTGAAAGAGAGAATTGAAGATCTCGAGGCTTATAAACAAGCAGCCTCAAGATCTTTAATTGAACTGACTGACGCTCTTGCACAAAACAAGGCTTGGAAGCAGAAAGAGTCTGCTTTTATAGAAAAAGTTGATAGCCTTAAGCGTCAGAACAAGGAATTGGAGATATGTGTTCTAAATCAACAAGATTCTATAAATTTTCATATCAATAAAAATAATGTCTTGAAAAAGGAAATGGAGAACACAAAAGCTGATCTTGAATCATTGACTTTCAAATTAAAAAGTTACTCCAATTCCTCTTATTTGCTAGAACACATTATCCCCGAGTTCCGGTGCAAAAAGGAAAGAGGTGTGGGATATCACAATGTCCCACCCCCTGTGCTGAACCAATTTGTGAGCACACCAGGAGCTGTGCCAGATGATGACTCAAATGTTAAAACACCCGAGGACACAGAACAAATTTCAAAGTCCAAGGGTAAAGAAGTCATTGACTCGGCTCCTGAGACCAAACCAAATGTTGTTGCCACAGACTTAGGTTCCACAACTAAGTCAGGCCCATCCACATCTAAATCAAAGGCAACAACAAGTAATTCTCAGAAGAACAAGTTTAATCATAAATCTGAGAAAGTGCATGTGGAACATGGTACCCAGTTTGTCAAGGAGGGTAACTTTAATGAAAAACATAATTTTCCAAAACCCCCTCCCAGACAAACTTCACCCCAAAATGTCAAATCCAAGGGGTACTATGGTAACAAACAACAACAAAGTTATTACTCTCCACCACGTCAAAGGGGGAGAAACTACTGTTTCTCATATGGAGATGTTGGCCATATAGCAAGATTTTGCTACAAGTATCCGGATCCTAGGTATGTCAAGTCATCTCCTATGAGGCGACCGACCGTTGACATTCAAAGTCAAACTCGGTCTCACACACCGCGGTCGGTTTCTCCTAGGAAACCTCAGCCAACCTCACCACACAGATCACCGAATCACTCAAACCCAAGTGTTTCCACTTCAACAAGTGAAAGTCAGTCTTCAACCAGCTATGTCAAACATGTTGAGAAGAAGACTGACAGTTGGAAACAAAAGAAAAACAACACTGTTGATAACGATGTCAAACCAGAAAACAGTGTTAATGAGGGTAAATGGATTGAATTGTTAATTCGTGATGATAATGGAAAACCCAAGACCATAAAGGCTTGGGTTTCCAATGATATTTAAACCTTTTGCTTTTTGTGTGCAGGTTGCTCTGTATGATCCAAGATTCAACATGTGGATCATCGACTCAGGAGCTTCCAGGCACATGACTGGAAACATGAATCTCCTATCCAGTGTCAGACAGATAAAAGGAGGTGCAGTTTCCTTTGCAGGAAATCAAGGTGGTTACATCACGGCCCAAGGAATTGTTTCTAATGGGCGAATTTCGTTTGATAAGGTTAATTTCATCAAGGAGTTGGAGAACAACCTGTTGTCGATAAGTCAAATCTGCGACAAGGGTTTCAAAGTTATGTTTGATGATCGAGACTGCCACATCTTGGCTAAGGATTTCACCATTTCTGAAGACAAGGTTTTAATGTCAGCCGCACGCCAGAGTGATCTCTACATTCTGGATATGGCTAAGGCAGGGTCATCGTCTCCAACGGCGATATGTTTTGTGTCCAAGGCATCCGAACGTGATACTGTCATATGGCATAAACGGATGGGACACATTAATGTCAGGAACATGAACAAGCTTGTGCACAACAGGCTAGTTGAGGGAGTTAATCTGAGAAGTTTCCGTCTCCCTGATTCGTGTGTGCATTGCAAAGCGGGAAAGCAAGTAAAAAGGTCCCACAAGTCTAAGAGTTTCCACTCGATTGATATTCCATTGGAACTCCTTCATATGGATCTTTTTGGACCAATCAGCTTCAAAAGTATCTCTGGGCACTCATACTGTCTAGTGGTTACTGATGAATATTCGAGATTCTCTTGGGTGTTTTTCTTGAAAGCAAAGTCCGAGACATTTGGGTGTATAAATCTACTAGTTACAACTCTTGAGTCACAGTACAATCTGAAGGTTCGGAGAATGCGTACAGATAACGGGACAGAGTTTAAGAATGCGAATGTTGAAAACTTCTGCAAAGAAAGAGGTATTGTTCAGGAGTTCAGTGCCCCGTATGTTCCACAAATGAACGGGGTTGCTGAAAGGAAAAATCGAACGTTAATCGAGACAGCTAGAACAATGTTAGCAGACTCAGTGTTGCCTGTCACGTTTTGGAGTGAGGCAATTGCTAACGCCTGTTTCACATTGAATCGGGTAGGCATTGTCAAGCGCCACGGCAAGACAAGCTTCGAGCTTCTTCAACGACGGAGACCTAATTTAGAGCACCTGGAACCATTTGGAGCTCTTTGCACGTTACTTAAAAGGCAAGTCGATAATAAGTTCGAGGAGAAGATCATCAACGGCTATTTTCTGGGTTACAGTGTACCTCTCAAACGTGTCTTCAACAGATCAACAAAATTAGTTGAAGAATGGTACCATGTCGACGTTCAACGCTATACAGAACCAGCCAAGGGGTCAGGAGAAGACTGGTTGTTTGATTTTGACAAATTGTTCAAGTCATTCAATTTGTATGAGGTTGCTATTCAGATGATGTATGAGGCGCAAAATGCACCTCCTGATGAATCACAGTAATCTTCACCTCATCCTGGTCCATCATCGTCTTCCTCCACAGAGTCTAGCGAGCAAGTTCAAGAGTCATCCGAATCTGAATCTGAAGATGAATCACCAGCAGATGATGTACAATCGGCACCGACACAGGTTACTCCACAACCTTCATCGTCAAATCAAGAAGCGCCAAATGCAGATCAGCCTCTAACGTCTACATCAGAGGCACCAAACGCTCCAGTTCCTGAGCCGAACTTAACTAACTTGGAACAAAATGTTGTCGTTCCTGACAATCCGGTGGTTAGGACTGAACGTGATCATCCACAAGACAACATTATAAGGGACATTCAACAGGGTGTCAAAACACGTCGACAACTGAATTTTGGCCTCTACACTGAAATGATGGAGTCAGGATCAGTTGCGCTAAATGCCCATGAATGCTTCTTAGCACAAGAAGAACCACGCAGCATCACCGATGCGCTGAAAGACTCTAACTGGGTCTCAGCCATGCAAGAAGAATTATTACAGTTCAAGAGACTTGGTGTGTGGAAGCTGGTGGATCTCCCCAAAGGACAGAAGAAAATTGGCACTAAGTGGGTACTCAAATGTAAACGCGACGATCGTGGAGTGATTGTTCGCAACAAAGCCCGCCTGGTGGTCCAAGGGTTTAGGCAAATCGAAGGCCTAGACTACAATGAGGTGTATGCTCCGGTTGCGCGTTTGGAGGCAATCCGGATGTTCTTGGCGTATGCGTCTTTCAAGAGATTCAAAGTATATCAGATGGACGTCAAGAGTGCCTTTTTGTACGGTCACATCGAAGAGACCGTATATGTGGCACAACCTCCAGGTTTTGAAGATCCAAATCACAAGGACAAAGCCTACCTGCTCAACAAGGCTTTGTACGGTCTTCACCAAGCCCCGAGAGCTTGGTACAAGGAACTATCCAAACACCTTCTGAACAACGGGTTTAGAAGAGGAACGATCGACTGCACGTTATTTACAAAGGAGAAAGAAGGAGATCTCATTATGGTACAAGTGTACGTGGACGACATCATTTTCGGGTCCACGAATAAAACACTATGCAAGGAGTTTGAACAAGTGATGCAAGAAAAATTTGAAATGAGCTTCATGGGTGAGATGAAGTTCTTCTTAGGACTTCAGTTTGATCAAACAGACTCCGGTGTCTTCATTCACCAGACAAAATACGTCAATGACATCTTGAAACGGTTCGAGATGTTGAGTTCTTCTTCACAAGGAACTCCGTTAGAGGTTAATCACGGGATTAATCCTGACGAGAAGGGTGAATTGATCAATCCAACTCACTATAGAGGGATCATCGGATCTCTAATGTACCTGACTGCTTCTCGGCCGGACATAATGTTTGCTACGTGTCTCTGTGCACGTTACCAGTCAAAGCCGAAGGTCTCCCATCTTATTGCAGTCAAAAGAATTTTGCGTTATCTGAAGGGTACTCCAGATTGGGGTCTTTGGTATCCTCATGATGATAACTTTGATCTACATGCGTATAGTGATTCGGACTATGGTGGTTGTAAACTCGATTACAAATCAACAACAGCAGGATGTCAGTTCTTTGGAAGTCGTTTAGTAACGTGGCAATGCAAAAAGCAGACGCCAGTCTCCACTTCAACAGCTGAGGCGGAATATATTGCGGCTGCCAGTTGCTGTTCTCAAGTTATTTGGATTCAGCAACAGATGCGTGACTACGGTATTGAATGTTCTACTACTCCCATATATATTGATAATTCTGCTGCAATTTCAATTACCAAAAATCCTGTCCATTTTAGCAAAACGAAGCACATCGAAATTCGATATCACTTCCTTCGTGACTGTTACGAAAAGAAGTTAATTGATGTGGTAAAAATCCCCACTCAGGAACAACGCGCTGATCTCTTCACTAAATCATTTGACAAACCACGGTTTTTATATTTGCTAGAGATCAACGGCGTTAAACGTCAATCAGATGATGTTCCTGAAGATATCATTTAAATTGTTTTTCATTTTTTCTTTTCTTAAAAATTTAAAAAAAATCCAAAAAGATTTTGTTTTTATAATTTTTAGGGGGAGAAAGGTTTCAAGAAAAACCAAAAACAATAAAAATACAAAAACCCAAAAACATCAAAAATTTTAAAATTTTGAGAAGTTGATCTTGTTACAAGAAAGATGATAGTACACAGACGCTATCATACTGAGACATCAAAAAGATTTTTATTTCTGTATAGCTTATTCTCATTTTCCTTATATTAAAAAAAAAAAAAAAAAAAAAAATCGTCACTATCGCTTAGAATTATGTCGGTTGCTTCAGTTTGAAGGACATATCTTCGGATATGTTTGGTCCTTACTTCTACTAGTAGATTATGAGGATAACCATTAACCAGATGACTGAAAGTGACCGGGGCGGTTTATGATGTGTTTTTATTCTTTCGCTGAAAAATAGTCGTTCATACTTAGTTAGAAGGACACATACTCGTATGTGGTCGGTCCAGCTGATCCATTGGATCGTCAGGATAGCCGTTTACCTGAAGACTTTGACTTGATCGGGGCGAAATAATTTAAATTTTTTTTTTATCCAAAAACATTCATATATTCAGAAAATGAGAAATTGTATCCAACTTTTGGGAAGTGATGGCACACTGACAGTAGCATAATGTTAAAAAGATATAAAGTGAAAAATTGGTCATGCATAGTACTAATGTGATATATTGGTAGGCTTATCTTACTGAATTGAGTCTGGATTTGACCTATCTAAATCATTTAGATTGTCAGCTATGGGTGTACATCTAAGATAAATTGACGAGACGTCACTGTCTAAAGACCAATATCAATTGAGGATATGTCTTATCACGCGTACACGAATTACCATCGGCCCAAATTGGTTCCCCCAAAAGCTAAATTCTTAAAGAATGTTAGATCTTCGTGTTGCAGGTCTGCTTTCATCGAAAGTCCCTTCTAAATCAAATGCTTTAAACATTGATTAAGGAGGAGTATTAAATATTTTATACTTCACCGGCTTTGGAATGATCTCCCTCTGTGATACGTAAGTATCGACCTGGACAGCGCTCTTCCATGCTGTGATATCTAAAGTTATTATCTCCCTCTGTGATACGTAAGTATCGACCTGGACAGCGCTGATAACTTGGATATCTGTATTAAATATCTTATGCTCCACCGGTTTTGGATTGATCTCCCTCTGTGATACGTAAGTATCGACCTGGACAGCGCTCTTCCATACTGGTATATCTAAAGTTATTATCTCCCTCTGTGATACGTAAGTTTCGACCTGGACAGCGCTGATAACTTGGATATCTCCTGAAAAAAAATATAAAATAAATGATTTTGGGACAAGTAGATGAATACCGAACACGTATGTGAAAACATGATAAAATCATCAAGTTGCTAATTAAATTCGCAAGAATGAGAAAAGCAACAAAATTTGATGAAAAGCGAACAAAGGGGACCCTATAAGCTTATGGTCGTTTGTCAAAAATAAGATGCGCCGATTTGACTGTTCAATATGTTGTGAGGTCCTACATGAGTCAATCAAAATATGGTGGGATACATAGCTGTGATCACAAGCAATTATCAAATGGTCATTGACAGACGAGAGGATGTTTGTTTAAGTTTAAATGGACAAATATACCCATAATCGCATCGGTAATATGCATCGACCAAAAGAAATTATATTGAACTTACTGAGTGCTACAATGTCAGTACTGATCCCATGTTCGGATCTTTCTCACAAAAAGAATGTTCATTATGTCTAGTTTAATATTGTATACTCTTTTATTAGTAAAAATCAAAAACATGTGAAAAATCACGAAAAGTCTCAGTAGATAGTCAAATAAGTCTGTATGATTTCTTATTATAGATCCTTCTCAACCAAAAATATTGTATTTTAAATTTTATACAGTTACTTATTTCAGTTTGAATATTATAAAAATTCAAAAAGATTTTTATTCTGAATTATTTTTATTTTTATTCTGCTTTAATGTTGATGAGAAATCATCCTGTGACAGGTAGTCTGATCCCTGTCCCTCCCTTATTTCTATTTATTTTTCATTTTATTTAGTTCTGTTTGTTTGAAAATCGATGAGAAATCATCGTGACAGGTAGTCTGATCCCTGTCTGATCCTACTAAATGTTTATCCAGTGTGTAGGAATGACAGAAAACTTCATGCAGGTTGCTAAATGTTTATCTGCGCAACCGACTGTGCATGAAAGAAAGAAGAAGTGACAAGAAAACCCAAAGATGGTTGTGCCTGATATTTTTCCGTGTGTTTACTAATGTCTTATGATCTATATGTTCTGTAGGAACTAAGCTCTCATTATCGGAAAATGTCTAAGAAAACTAACCAAGTATCAAAAGTTTATGTTTTCTTGCAGGTTCAAAGGCACCACGATCGATGGCAGGGAATAAAAAGTTTAAAAGTTTATTTTTCCAAAGTTTTTCCCTCATTCGATCGAATATGTTGCTATTCGATCGAGTAAATCGATCGAATGAGCCGATTCGATCGAGTCAGTTGTTGTGAGAATGAGAAGTGTTGCGAGAGACTTATTCGATCGAATAGACTCTCATTCGATCGATTGGTCCAATCGAACATGTTCCAGACCAAAAAAAAAAAAACTGGAACGCCCGCTTACACGAAAATTTGCCCAAGCCATTTTTATCAGTCGGGAAGTCTTCTGAAAAAGTTTGGCAAAAATAAAATTTTTTCGACAAAATTTCCGGGAAATTTTCGGTTAATTTTCGGGTCAGTGATGAAGATTTTTCTGGACATCCTTTACAAGTTGATTACATTCCAGAAAAAGTTTGGTGACAGTGAAATTTTCACTGATATTTGCCGGCAAAGTCAGAGCGTTTAAATGTTTAATGGTTAAAGCGGCAAATTGGGGCAATGAACAAAGCACAATCACCTGAAGGAATTATCGTTTACAAGTTTAATGGATAACCCCTTGTTCATTGAGCTTCTACAGTGGTGATTGTTATAAGAACACAGAAGAACAGAGAAAAGTGTTTACTGATGAGTTATTGTGGGGTAGTCAGGAGCATCTGACTATTTATGGGCCAATCAGCGTCAAATAATTTATTTTCCGCATTCTGAAGATTCTGCTTTGTGGAGAGAATCTGAGTTTGAGTTATTGTGGGGTAGTCAGGAGCATCTGACTATTTAATGGGCCAATCAGCGTCAAATATTTATTTTCCGCATGTGAGAATTCCGCTTTGTGGAGGGAATTCTGTTGAAGAATGGTGATTCGCAATCACGAAGTTAATGATGTGTCTTTGTCTCCGATGATGAATCTGCATACAAACTAATCTGTTTAGGGGGAGTAGCTGTGGATCGGAAGCCTCATCAAAGATTGCCCAATACATTATTAAGTCAGCGGAAGACGATATGAGCTTACACGTCTATATATTGGGATACACGCCAACGTCTGAGGGGGAATTTTTATAGTTTGTTGTTTTTAAACAGATTGTTTTGTCTGAAGATGTCAGCAATGGAGAATACTTTGCATCATTAACCGAGAGTTCAGTCTAAGGGGGAATCTTGCTGCAATGATGGTATTCTTCAACGTGATTATCAAGATATAGCAGAAGATTTGACTGAAGATTGCAAGAGGTGTCTACAGCAATTCGCAAGCAACGTCCAAGGGGGAATATGTTGGTGCACATTGTGTGGCCGTCGCTTGGCGAATAGTTTAGAATGTTTATGTTGTATGCTGTACACCTAGGTAGTTGTTCACGCTGAAAGTGATCCATTTGAAAGAGCATTTTCAAATGGATACTCATTCTATCGAATGAGTTTCTGATTCGATCGAATGAGTCTGCCATTCGATCGAATAGGACTCATTCGATCGAATGAGTCCTGACCGAATGGCAGCGGGTATAAATACCAGCTTTCAGGCGTGAACAGGTAAGAGTTTAAGGTTTTTGCGTGCCCGGAGCCCAGTTGCTGTCCGGATGAGGGGGGAGGCCATGCTCGACCTCCCCCTGCCATAGATCGTGATTTCAGTGTTTAAACAAGCATATAATCTTTCGTTTTTATCAATGAAATCGTTTGTTTCGTGTTTGTTTCTATCCGTCTTTGGTTATCAAACCTTCCGTCTCGAACGCGCTCGGATCGTCTCGGTCCCGGCTGAACCTACAATTCCGTGATGGGGCGTTCCTCAGGATGGGGTATTCTGGTCTCTTAGGGGACACTCAACGGAGGAAGGGATTCCTTTTAGATCAGTGGCGCTTCCTTATGCACGTCATGATCGTATGTATGTCAGGACGGAAGGCAGGCACTGATGGTATGGGTGCGACAATGCAGTCTGCTATGACTGCGTTGACTTATAATAAAAGATATTCTTTCAGCCAGATGATCTTTTACGAGATCGATAGGCAACGAAGGGCTGTGGCGCGTGAGCGGTTTACAATGTATCCACGATTCCTACAGATGATTTTCAATCATGTGGCTCTGACGCTGCCTCAACGACGCCCTATTCGATACGTGGAAAGTGTGACAAAACGTATCTTTGCACAGTGTCGCACTTCCAGCGCACAAAGCAAGCCTGAGCTGCGTCCCAGGCATACTCCGCTCTTTGGGTACCTTATAAACCCGGAGTATGTGCCTGCGGCAGGGGACGAGTTCAGAGACCCAAGACCACAACAGGCGGCAGCACCCCAGGCTGTATCAGCTGCGCCTGCTGTATCTGCTGCTGTGTCAGCTGCAGAGATTGACCTTGATGCCATGTTGGGAGGCCAAGAAATGTTTGATATGGACCGAGTTGATCCACAAGAGAATATTCAAGTCTCGGGTCCACAAGCTGATTTTGATGATGTGATGGAAGAGGCTAGAAGGATGATGGTAACGCATGAGAGAACGGTTGGGAAACAAAAGAGAATTGTTGACGACGACGACGAGGAAGATGATGAAGAAGAGGCTGTGCAGCTGGTGAGAAAGCGTTCACGAAGGGAAAGGACAGGTATGGGTGTAGGAGCTGGAGAGACTTCACGGTTGGTACGTTTTGCTCCACCTGCCCTGTCTGGTATGTCCTTTGTTCCTACCTCTGTGCAGGTATCGAGTACAAGCGCTACGGTTGTTCCCGTAGTGGCTACATCGTCGGCTGACATTCCATCGATCACGGCAGTCCAGAAGTCGACTCCAGCAATTGTGTCTCTACCACCTCAAACGCTTACTCCATCGGTGGTAGTAGCACGATTTGTCGAGTCTACGGTCACCACTACTGCAGGGTTATCGGGTACGGTACCACCTGCGGTCACGCCCACTTCAGACTCGGAACGAATAACTTCACTAGAGCGGATTGTAGCTGAGCAGTCCAAGACTATACAAAGCCTAGTGGAAGCAAATCAACTGCAGGCATCCCTCCTGGCTGAGCACGGGAAAATTATAGATGCCTTGAAGGTGTTCTTGGCATCTCAGGGGGAGATGAGCTGTAGAGGAGATGAGCTGAGGACCAAAAGAAGAGAAGACCGAGACGATGATCCCAATGCACCGGAAGGTGCAGGTGGTGAGTTGCCAAGAACTACTATAGCTCTTGGGGCTTCCATAGCTGAGGGGGAGTCTGCATCTGGTGATGATGTGGTTGCTGTTGGTGATGATGTGGATGTGGTTGAAGATGTGGAGATTGTTGATGATATGATTGATGCGCTGAAAGAGATAGACGATATGTTAGAGGATGATGAGTTGATAAATGAAGATGATGTTCTGCCAATCGATGAGATCGAAAAGATTGGTGCAGAAATTGTGGTTGAGAATGTGATAGAAAAAGGAGAGATTGTTGAAGAAAACGTAGAGCATGAGATCCCTGTGGTTGAACAGTCGACTATATGTGAAGATGCTGCGGTTGACAACACTGAGTGGGAAGATCAGCCAAACTGGAAGGAAGGCTGCGCTCAGTGGTTTGTAAAGACGAAGAAGCCAGCAGTACCAACGATGTTCAAAAAGTCATATAATATAAAGGGATATGCAGAATCAAAGAAGGGAATCATATGCTGGTTGTACGATGAAGAGTTGAAACTATTTGTGATCAAACGTTACGACGGCATTCAGTACTTCAAGAAGATGTTAAGATCCCTGAATACCTTACCGGAGTGTGAGGTGAAAGACTTAGCGAGACTGGGGCTGATAAACAGAAGCGATGATAACATGGCGAGAGTAATTGGGAAAATTGTTTGGAAGGAGGCCATTAAAGATAAAAAGTTTGAACTTCTGAAGCCTCAGAAAGGGAAGTTAGTAGAAGACAAAGATAGAGGGATGAGGGCAGACGGCAAACCATGGATGGTTATGAAGTATAAACCAGTCCGTCATTTAAAAGAAGTGCCGATGAAGGTGATGCCCAAGAACGTCTTGAAAGACTTGAAGTGGTGGTACGTGGATTGTGAAACTGCTGAAGCGGTCATGGAGGATGAAGATGAGCAAGAGATCATGAGAGTGTATGATCCTATGCACTTAGTCAATCTGTCTCAAGCTGACTTGCAGGTACTACATGCTAAGAAGATTTTCTACATTCCTGCTTGGAAAGAGGAAGCTAAGAAGTACCAGAAGTTGGTTTCTGTATGTGTTAGACAGGGAGTGCATGCTTGAAGAGATGAAGAGAGAAGACGAGAGATTACAAGACACAAGCTTTGAAGATCAAGACATGAAGCTACTGCCAAGGGGGAGTCTGTTGGTACATAAATGTCAGTAGTTCATGGTCTAGCGTTTGTAATCGAGTCTGTAATGTAATTATGTTTAAGTTTATGATTATGTATGTAAGCGAAGTTGTCAACAAGTTCGCTTAGGCGAACTTGTTGAACAAGCGAAGTTGTCGACAAGTTCGCCTAGGCGAACTTGTTCAACGAGCGAAGTTACTGACAACTTCGCCTGAGGCGAAGTTGTCATGTATTTAAATAGTTTACGGGTTAACTGTTTGAGGTTAATCAGTTGGTTAGTTAGTGTTTTGGTTAATCACGTGTGATTCAGCAAGTCGATAGACGAGAGATAGAGTCTGTAATAGACGTGTTTCTAGTTATAATATATAACGTGTTCGTTTGTATTGCGTGTGATTGTTTTACGTATTCTACGCTCGTAACTACCTACGCAGGGATTCCGCACCTACGTAGATAGCGATATCCCGTGTAAGATCCGTCCGGAAACCTACATTTTATTTTAAAGCGATGTCGTCTAATGGTTATGAATTGGTTTATGATAACACATCCTTTGATAACACGTTGTACCAATCAAGCACCAAGAAACTCAAAGTGGATTTGAGTAAGACATATCTTTGGCATTGTCGCCTTGGTCACATAAACAAGGATTACATAAATACACTTCAAAAGAATGGTCTTTTGAAATCAAATGATGATTCATTTGATAAGTGTGAATCTTGTTTACAAGGAAAGATGACTAAGGAACCCTTTAGTGGAACTAACGAAATGGCGAAAGACTTATTAGGTACATACATTCGGATGTATGTGGTCCTTTTAAGGCAATGACAAGGAATGGTGAAAGATACATCATTACCTTTATTGATGATTATAGTCATTATGGGTATGTTTACTTGTTAAGACATAAAGATAAAACTTTTGAAATGTTCAAAGTCTTGCAAAATGAAGCAGAAAATCAACACAATAAAACCGTCAAAGTACTTCGTTCGGATAGAGGAGGTGAATACCTTAGTGATGCTTTTCAAGATCATCTTAAGAGTTGTGGAATCATCTCACAACTCACTCCACCCGGAACACCACAACATAATGGTGTGTCCTGAAGGAGGAATCGAACTCTATTGGATATGGTTCGATCTATGATGGCTAAAAGCACATTGCATCTATCATTTTGGGGTTTCGCATTGCCCTCGGCAACCCGTATTCTAAATGTGGCACCAATCAAGAAAGTGGATAAGAAACCTTTTGAAATATGACGTGGAAGGGTTCCGTCATTATCATATTTAAAGGTATGGGGTTGTGAGGCTTATGTTAAGCACAACACCCAAAAAAAATTTGAAAGCCGATCCACAAAGTGTATGTTTGTAGGATATCCCAAAGACTCTATGGGATATTATTTCTACAACCCAACTGAGAAAAAGGCGTTCATTGCTCGAAAGACCGAGTTCTTGGAAACTATGTTCCTTATGGAAGGGACTAGTAGAATGGTGGAACTCGAGGAGGATCGAGAATCACAAGCCGATACACGTTTGGTTGATACTAGCACTCAACAAGAGGTCTTTGAGAATGGTCAAATGGTTGATCAAGACACACAAAACGTTCTAAAATATGGTAGAGTTAGTAATCCACCCGAAAGATATGGATTTTTCATGGATAAAAGCTATGTGGTAGATCGGATGAACCCACCACATACCTCGATGCAATGTCGCAATCCGATTGTGACAAATGGCTTGAAGCTATGAACGTTGAGTTGCAATCCATGCATGACAACCTAGTATGGGATTTGGTTGTACCACCTCTTAACTCCAAACCGGTTGGAAGTAAGTGGGTTTTCAAAAGGAAAACCGATATGCATGGAAACCTGGATACTTATAAAGCAATACTTGTAGCAAAAGGTTTTACTCAAACTCACGTGGTTGATTATGATGAGACCTTTTCGCCCGTGGCAATGCTAAAGTCAATTAGTATATTATTTTTCATAGCCGCATATTATGACTATGAGATTTGGCAAATGAATGTCAAAACCGCTTTTCTAAATAGACATCTTGAAGAGGATGCCTGCATGGTTTAGCCCGAAGGTTTTGTTGATCCACAACATCCTAATAAAGTATGCAAGTTAAAGAAATCAATCTATGGTTTAAAACAAGCATCACCGTTTTGATGAAGAGATTAAGAAATTTGGATTAATCAAAAACGCTGATGAGGCTTGTGTGTATAAGAAAGCTAGTCGGAGAATCATTACTTTCTTAGTATTGTATGTTGATGACATACTATTGTTTGGGAATGGCATTCCAACCATTGGAGGTGTAAAATCCTGGCTTGAGAGTTGCTTTTCCATCAAAAATCTTGGTGAAGCCGCGTATATTTTGGGAATAAAGATCTTTAGGGATAGATCAAGGCGGTTGATAGGTTTAAACCAAAGTGCATACATTGATAAAATCTTGAAAAGGTTCAAGATGGAGAACTCTAAGAATAGTTTGGTACCTACTCAAAGAGGAACGATATTGAGTGCGTCTCAATGTCCAAGCTCAAAGGATGAGCAAGAGAAAATGAAAGGAATCCCATATGCTTCGGCTATAGGATCCATCATGTATGCCATGATATGCACTAGACCGGATGTGTCATGCGCTTTGAGCATGGAAAGTAGATACCAACAAAATCCGGCAAGTAGCCATAGGATGGCGGTTAAGAGTATATTGAAATACCTTAGAAGGACTAAGGATATGTTTTCTAATATATGGCTCTGGTGAGGAGGAACTCGTTGTAAAGGGCTACATGGATGCGAGTTTCCAAATGCTCGAGATGATTCTCGATCACAATCGGGATATGTTATCATTATGAATGGTGGGGCTGTCTCTTGGAAGAGCACAAAACAAGATGTGGTAGCATTGTCCACCACTGAATCGGAATACACCGCCGCCTCATTGGCAGCTCAAGAAGTTGCATGGATAAGAAAGTTCATTGCCGACCTAGGGGTGGTCCATACCATTCTGGACCTCTAGAGGTCTTTTGTGACAACGAGGGTGCGATTGCTCAAATCAAGGAACCCAGTGCACATCAAAAGACAAGGCACATTGAGCGGATATTTAACTACATAAGGGATGAAGTTGAAAAAGGAAAAATATGTATTCGCAAAGTTCACACCGATCAAAACATTGTGGATCCACTCACGAAGCTCCTTGAAATGCCGAAGCATGAGGGTCATAATTACGCCTTAGGACTTCGATATTCTATTGATTGGATTTGATCTATTTTTGTATTTGGATATCGGAACAATTGTTATTTTGACTCATTCATATGATTATTATTTATGATTATGACTATTGAGTTATGTTTCATTTTAGCATGTTTAAATCCGTGAATAAGTCAATGATTCAAAATGTCCGTAGTCATTCATATTTGTGGGAACAAATATGAAGGTAGGACTATTATGAACTTGGATTGGTGGATATTCATAAGGTATGAATATAAAGCAAGGGTTTGCTGCAAAGGTTCATAGATATTTATGGGATATAAATATTGGGCATACCAACCCTAGAATGTTACTGCATGGAATCCTTGTGATTGGTGTCATAAGTAAATTTGAGTCAAGGCGGATATCATAGTTTCCTCCAACCTGAGATACATAATGGGTCTTGATATTCACCAAATATTATGCTTTGACTTAGTTCTTTGCTGCTCTGAAACATGACGGTACATAAGGCTAAGATTAGTTATGGTACGAGGTGATTGTGAGAGACGTATGTAGTCAATAAGGGATTTGTCCTCTTATTCATTGAGAGTAAGATGTCTAAGGCCTGATAAGTTATATCAACAAAGAATGATCACTCTGTGTCTTTGGATTTGACATGACATCTGTGGATAAAGGATAAATGATAGATTCACCTAAATCATTTCAAGTAAGGGACTTGAAGGGGATGATGTTATTGAATGGCACTTCGTCATACGTATTAGGGGTAGTAAACCGTTGTCAGGCGGTATTCGCTACTTGCATCAATCTTCTATATATCTTGTTGTCACACCCCGACTAGGTAATTGCGGAAGTGAAATACGAGAATGTAACAGATAATTCTGGTATCAACCACATTGTTTATAAAGAAATTCAACAAACTAATTTACATCATATTACATGGGTTAGTACTATGTTTACAAACTAGATGAAAATCACATAACCGGTCCACGAGCTTCTATTCAATACTATGTATTTGCATCTATTAACAGCCATTCAACTTTGCTTCTAACACCAAGCACGTAAGCAATTCATTCCAACTTCGGTTTACTTGAAAAGCATGTTAAAACGGGTCAACTACGTCTAGTTGGTGAGTTTTAATTTCACGAGTACGAACAATCAGTATACGAGTTCGTAAAGTTCATAGTACGTATGTATATAAGTATGTGTATGATGTATTATACTAAGTCACAAGTGAAACCGAAACAAGCTAAAATGCATGGCCACTCTTGCCCATGTACTCCCGTTGGCATTTAACAACCACTTTGCCCCAAGTATGTACTATGTCTAACACCACATAGCAGAATGTAATACGTATAAATGATAATGTGCAACTGGGTTAACACGTTCCGGCATACCCCTCCGTCCCTGTCAGTTGGGTTTGTCAAACCAATAGTACTATCCACACGTCACCGGCACGAAGTTAATCACTTGTGTTTGTGGGGACTTTCAAGTGTTAGTACTTAGATAATTCACATCATCACAAGTTTTCAAGTATATAAGTACATGCTTTCCACCCAAAAAGTTCGTAAAACAGTTTAGAAAGTGGGGTCGTGAAACTCACCTTATCGTAGTTTGAGCTGGTAATATGTATCAGTAAGTAAGGTGCTTCGATATAGCTTGACTCCTATAACCGATATCGTAATGTTAATACTAGTACAGTGTTTAAACTAAATCGGGTTGTATAACTAGTCTGGGTATAGCTGTTAGCCCCAGAACATGACCATAGTCTTAGATTGTGACGTTGTACACTATGAAATGTTTAAGACCAGATTTGCCTCAATTTCACCGTGTTCCGAGCCTAACCAAGTTGATCGTTTATGCGTTTCGGGATTAGGTAAGATCACATAAACTTAAGTAAACATATTTATTGATAAAATGATTTGATTTATGAAAGAATTTTGAAGTTTCGGTATCTGGATTGATCGCAGGGTTTGTTTCCGTTTTCACACGGTTTTGATTATACAAAACACGTACAATTCACCCGAATTGTCCGGAATTCTCGTAAAAAGTTCGTTTTTATCAGATTCATCTAAAACTATGATATTTGATCACTTTTGGCATTTGACATACCAGTCAGTCGTTAAACACAAAACTGCCATTTTCGTTAAAACAAATATAGTTTAAATCTTTGATTTATAATAACTAATTATGAACTTATATATAAATTATGAATTACTTATGGAGAATTTATAAAAATATTTTCAAAATTTTATTATTAATTACTTATTTATAAAAATTCGTTAAATGTGTTATAATAAAGTAATAAATAGCCCGTTTATATCAAATGACATCCAAAAAATCCTATAATTTTTCTAACTGGTCCCAATACCATGATATAGCTCCTTAAAAATCTATAGAATCAAACTCTTTGGCCAAAATGCCTTTTTGTGCATTTTTCGGCTGTTAAAACTCGATATAAACACCCTTGCACAAACCATACTTAGACATGTTAAATTGTACCAAATTTATACCAGTGATCTTACCATCACATTTCATATTCCCAAACCAAATTTCATAATATTTCATGAAGTTTAACTATTTTTCTCAAATAAACGCCATAAACGGTAATAAATTCGCCAAATATTCTCCGTTTATCAAAACATTACCAATTTGAACAGGGACTCACTTATGTGATCCATGATGTCCCTGAAAAGTTTCATAACCTAAAAACAAGTACGTCACAATCTAAGCACAACCAGCCCCTAAACGAGTTAACAAGTAATACCCTGTCGGTTTTCGGTAGATTTTGATGGTTTTAACAACTCTACAGGTATTGGGTCACAAACAAAGTGTATCTAAATATCATATAACATCAAACCAAACATAAATCATCCATTGAACAGCCTTGTTAACTAGGGTTTCGGTTTTGGTTTTAAATCGAACTTTCAAACCGTAAAAACGTCGTATTCATGTTCTAATCCGCTTTTTTGACCAAAAATCAATATTTTCTGCTTTGTAGACATTTTTAACATCAAAACATGATTTTAGTTGATTTTATGGTTTTTGAATGGTTAAAGATGTTTAAAACTAATCAAGACTTAGTTTTTCATGTTTAAACTTGATTAATCAAGCAAAAATTTAATGAAATAAAATGGTTACCTTGGTGTTTTTTTTGGCAGGAAATGTGAAGAACACAGCAGAGGTTTGAGTTTGGTTGATTTGGTGATAAATATCTCTATCCTATTTAATATATACTACTTACTAGAAAAGGGTGGGGGGTTTCCCTATTTGCGGCCGGAAGAAGGAAAGGGCCCATTGGGCCTCTTTTTGGCCCAATTGTGCCTCGTTTTTCGTGCCACGCGTAAACGTCGGTCAAAAATTTAATTCGGGTCCGGTTTTCGCAAGAAAATTAATTCGGTATGAGAAATAGCGCGAAAACGACTGTTTTCAGCTTATTTTTGGTAAAATAAAGAAAAACGTACCGACTCGTTGTAAAAATCCAAAATATTTTCACGGATTGCTTAGAACATGTCATATAAGTGTTTTATTAATCTTTTTAGGCTTAACGGATGCTACAATTCTCGTATTGATGTTAACGATTGCGTTTAAACTCATAGCGTATCAATAAACGAAACCTTTTTCGTTTAAATGGTTTTAAATGTGCTGGGGCCTAAATATCAATATGTTTAGCCACTATAATATATATATAACTCTTATATGACCCCTCAGTATATATACGGTTTATAATTAGTATCGGTCGGAGTTACTCGTTTAAGCACTACGAATTAACCGATTTATCGTTTACTTGCTACGTAATGAATAAGGTACACCTCATTTTGTCCCGAATGTCACACTTGTGCAAGTGGGAGATTGTTGGAATCGGTCTGCCCAAGACACATATTATAATTGATGTGGCTAGTACGTTAAGATCTAATTCGGGTCATACCCAATAACAAGCTAGACAAACACCATAATATTTATTGTAGATATAATCTAACAAATAAATATTATCACTTACGATATTTAGAAAATGGGTTTCTAAATATTTGCACTTGAGGAATCGATACATTATATGGATAATTTATTTAGAGAGGTTATCTTATTGTGTTATTTAAGTTGGTTAAATAATATATATATATATATATATATTATATATATTATATATATATATGATAATGGTTATGATATATTGCATGAAACTTATGGCATGTTAAAAGTGTTACATGTCACAAAGTTTCAATATACCTACAACTAGTACATGGAGTATTAGTCATGTGACTAGTACATGAAATATTAGTGTGTTGCCAGGAAAGAAAGAGAAAGTTGTTTCTAGTAGGACCAGCCATTTTGGGGGGAGAATTCCCACCCTTTTGTTTAAATAATTTTCTCTTTATATCTCTCTTGGGACACAACTCAAACCATACCAATAACATTACATGTGATATTATTACTCTCTCTCTCTCTCTCTCTCTCTCTCTCTCCTCTCTCTTTTCTTTTTTGAATTCAGCTAAGGAAGAAGAAACACAAGGAATGTTTTTGAGTGCATGTGTCATCAAATCCTATCATACAAGCTTAAGGCTCTTCTCTCCTTGAAGACTAGCCTTTCAAATTATCATCTCCTTCATTTATTGGAGTCTTGAAGGTAATTACTAAACACCCTATGGTTGTTTATATTGGTAAGCATGTAATTTCGTATATGGATCTGGAGCTTGGGTTTTTATATATATAATCGGTTTTATATTAATCAAAATAACAAGATTTAAAACTAATTAATCCGCTGCGTTTTTTTATATAAATGGGTTTATATGACTTTGATAATCATGTTAAAACCAACAACATAAACATTTATCACCTAAGTTTGTTAAATAAAGAATTTTATATAATCATAATTCTGATAAATCAAGTGTTATGTCCAATGCCGGACAAACTAGATCACATAACAGATCAATTCCAGGAATAAACAATGATTTTTAAGTTAAAAGGCAAACATGTTTTAACTGTGGCATTCCTCACATTGCTAGAAATTGCACACACCATCCTTTTGTCCCATACTATGGATACAATCAGAGGAATATGCCTTGAGATACCTTCCAAAATTGGAAGTTCTAATAAATCAAGGTATTAAAAGGCAAATCCCTCTGACGGTGATTGGAAAAGAAACAAGGCTGACAGGTTGAACTCCCATCAAACTAAGCCTGCTATGGAAACTCGGTTTCGATTCCGAGACCAAATTCGGCCTCTAGATAGAAATCGATCTGGAAGTCAAAGTCCAGCGTGTCTTCCATCCACAAACCAAAAACAAAGTCAACCGCTTATGTTAGTAATAAAATTTGAAAACCCGACTATAAATGTTTGCCCAA